>NC_051240.1:18368471-18443471 GCF_015220715.1 Pygocentrus nattereri
ATGCAGGAATTTTGAAAATTGGAATTCCTCCTTCGGGAAAGTGCCTTTGGGAAAGATTTAGGAAAATAATGAAAGAAACTGTTAAACATTTCTGTTGGTTCCTGATGTCCAGTAATGGTACTTTGTGTTTTCCTTATGGGTTGATGTCACGGTGCAAAGGATTCTAATGGTTTAACAGGCAATCTGATCCTGATTCTAAAGGCGTTTAATGTTTTTTTAATGGGATCTAAAGGTGACCAACTGGAAACGAGCGGTCTGTGATGGTAACCATTAAGCCAATTTCCATCAGAAAGCAAAAAACAATCGGGTTTTAAACCTAATGGGTGTAATGGTCTTTTTTCAGCAGGGTTCTGACACTAGGCTGCATTAATTTAGACTGACTGTCTATATAAAAATGTCTGTCAGATGCTATGAAATCAATTAGATTGCATTCACCTTCAAATTGCCCTTTTTATTTCCTTTGAGCCCCTGCCCCCCAACATGTCTGTGCATAGGAATGAAGGCATAAAATGACCAAAAAACAGTTAATCTGGGTTAATATGACACTTCTAGCTGGTCCTCAAGCCAGTGAAAGATGACATTTTAATGTAGTATGATGTTATTTTAATGTAATAAGAGCACCACGCCAGCAGGTGGTGGCATTGCGTACTTAATGCTAGTAGCAGGCATAGATATTCATACCTAGACACTGCATTGTCTGCTGTTTTATATCTGAGGCAATACGTCTGTGCGTCCGCCATGTTGGCGAGGTCAAGATCTGCTTGTGAACCAATTCACTTGCATTGAGAGACAAAGAGTCCCAGGATATAATCAGCCACAACTTCCCCAACTCAACCCATTTTCACCAAATCTGTTATAATCCTCAGAAATAGACTAATCTAGGTTGCACAGACGGCTGGGTTGCTTTTTTTTCTTTAATGACTGAACGTGCTAAGCAGAAAAGTATTTAGTCTGCACCTGACGTTAAAAGCAGAGTTTGAGCTCTGGTAGAAACCTAATCTCACACACATCTGCGAATCCAACAATGTGTGAATCACTTCTAATCTTGATACACATAAGAATGAAATAAAAATAAAATAAAATATCCATGGTAGCAGGCAGAAAACAAAAGCCTACCAGCCTTATTTACAGCAATGTTTCCATCATTATACATCTACAGCAGTCAAAAGGGTAACAGTTTGACCATAACACTTGATCTCCATGGTCCACAGACAAGGGGAAATTTTATTTCCTACACAATAATTCATGCAGCAATTTATTATTAACATAGCACAGCTTCAGCAGCTTCCTCAGTGTCTTCTAGTTATGATAGCTAGTCTGTATCAAATTTATTTACAGCAGTATAGCAGTCGTGGGTTGGAGCAGTCGTGGGCTGGAGGTTAGGGAGCTGGCCCTGTGACCGGAAGGTTGCCGGTTCGATCCCCAGTGCCGACAGTCCATGACTGAGGTGTCCTTGAGCAAGACACCTAACCCCCAACTGCTCCGCGGGCGCCGTGGATAGGGCTGCCCACCGCTCCGGGCAAGTGTGCTTACTGCCCCCTAGTGTGTGTGTTCACTAGTGTGTATGTGGTGTTTCACTTCACAGATGGGTTAAATGCGGAGGTGGAATTTCCCCGGTTGTGGGATGAAAAAAAAAAAAAAAAAAAAAATATATATATATACAATCATTACTATTGTAGGTCTATGGAAGTCTGTGAGGGACACTGGGAGGAAAGCTAAACCACAAGATTGTTCCTATGGTCTAAGAACCAAAGAGGGGAAATTTCAATCCGAGACAATATTCAGTTGCATTGACGTGTTAACATAGTATAGCTTCCTTATTCCTCGATGCCTCGATGTCTTGTTATAGTAGCTTCAGTGCACCATCAAACATGTTTACAGTGGTAGTTCAACCATCATCATCATTTGAGGTGTGCAGACCAATAAGAGTCTAATATATATTAGCAGAGAGTCTGGGGGTTTTGTCGCTGAGCTTGTCCAAGGACCACCTTATTTGACAGGAATGGGCTGTTTGACTGACATTCAACCTAACCATCCACAAGCCTTTGTTTCTGCAGGACAAAAATTGGCATATGACTGTAAAAATGGTGCTTGAATCCTTTGAGAGATGAGTAAATTGTATGTACTTGCTATTAATTGCTCCACATAAAACTCTTGAATAACTTCTAAGTACATGAGGCTGGTGACCAGCTTGTATTTGGCTTGAAAAACAAAAAAGATAACACTTTATTTGAAGGCAGCCTACATGAAGATTTCACAACAAGATTTCACACAGTATTTATAGACAGCATCACTGCTCACAAGATGATAAAAGATGTTTCATGAAGTAAATGTCTTTATGTTGACATACAGTGCTGTGTAAAAGTCAAAGAAAACCCTTAATTGATTTCCAAAACAGATATTAAGTACAGTCTTTTCATTTTTAGGAGATATTTCTGAGAAGATTAGATATAACTTAACTGCTTTATACCTGATGTTTCATATTACTATCACAATCACTGCCACCTTACTATTTCTTAAGTACTTAAATCTGGTGTACATACTGTAAATTCTCTATATTGTCTTAAATTATTAGTAAAGTGTTTATTTTTACATAAATGGCTGCAACTGTAACAACTGCAATTTCCCCCTGGGATAAATAAAGGAATCTGAATCTGAATCTGAATAAGATAATTGTTGGTTGGTTAGTGTAGTGGTTAACACCTCTGCCTTCTACACTGTAGACTGGGGTTCAATCCCCACCTGGGTAAGCACCCTACACTATACCAATAGAAGTCCTTGGGCAAGACTCCTAACACCGCCTTGGCCTCCCTGTGTAAAATGATCAAATTGTAAGTCACTCTGGATAAGAGTGTCAGCCAAATGCCATAAATGTAAATGTAAAATAATTGATGTACATAAGGAAAAAGAACGTCAAAGGAAAATTAGGGTATTTTCACACTTATTCCCCAAGAATACTGGAGTACTGGAGTCACCCAGGACTGATTATCAGCTCATTTTGTGGAGGGGGTCATTATAGCTGGTTTGTTTTCACACGCAAGAATTCCATCTGAATCGGGAATTGATTTCACAATTCCATTCATCACTTTTCTGCATGCAGGTTTGCAAAATGTTAGGCACTAGCTTCATTTGTTTCCTGCTTCTTATTATTTTCCCCACATACCAATACTCAAGTGGGAAAGAACAGGACTTTTTGTCCACAGAAATTCTTTCCCCACCATCACAAAACTGGACAAGGGAAGTAACGCGATAAGTTGAAGCGCTTATGCTACAAACGAATGAATCATGCAACCTCACACACGGCACTGGAAGCAGATGCTGTTCACATGCGCAGTGGACAGCTGGAAGAAAACCCCTGACCAACGATTTCAGGAGGGCCAGAGTTCTCTTGACCACTCCCAGCCTCGAAAACAGCTTTCACATTTGACCAAATGTACCGAACTTGCAGAGCAAGGGGTCTTGGGTTCAGAAAAAAGCTCTATTGTGAAAACGCCCTAGATGAAAAAATAGGAGTTTCGAGACCTCAAAACTACCACAATCAGATAAACAGCACTGCAAGCTTTCAGCTCTGAGAGAGAGGAGAAAATCAAGCTGCTGCAGATCTGAAAACATCCACAGGCATTTCTGTCCATCCTTTCACTGTGAGAAGACCACTCAATACTATGAGTCGGAAAGGACGTGTAGCTGTCAAGAAGAACCGCACTGGGAAAAGGAAACAGACAAAAAAGAAGAAGCTTCTTTACGAATTAAACAAAGAAGAAGAAGCATACTTGGAAAACGTAACCAACTTCCAAATGTAAGACAGGCAGAAATCTGCAGGGATATTTTTCACTGCAGATTTCTTTAAAAAATGGAAAGCAAGTCTCTGAAAAAGAATGGAAGTTGTGGTATGTACGAAGGATGGACACACTAAATACTGAGCAACGTATATTATATTTGTGCTGGAAGTGCATATTCTGTTAAATATGTTTTTCCGGATGAATAACTTTGGCCGTTTTGAGTGGAAATTAAGTAAATAAAGGGTGGTCCCTGACTTCTGCACAGTACTGTGAAGGCCTTTAAACTTAAACGATGGTCATTTGTGCAATTCCACCACATCATTATGAAGTATCATCAGTTCTGTTACATTGAAAACATTGCTGCATAACAGTGTTATGAATGTGTGTAACATTAGTTTAAGAGCCCTTCAATTCTAAGACCTCTGTCAATGCAATGTGAATGTACTTCAGAAGGCACCTTAAGTCACTTTGCAAATAATAATGTAAGCTTTTCATAAATACACTGCTTTTTAAATACATTGTTCATTGCTTATGCATGTGTTATGAACTCCCTGTGTAGGCAGCCTTCAAAGAAAGTTATACCTAAAAAAAAAAAATAAATGGTGCATGGAGGAGTGCACAGAAAGTCGATCAGAGAGCAACTGACAGTCCTGAAAGTTGTGGCCACTTTAGCAAACAATAAATATTGCATGAACTGTATGTCTCAGTGGGCAGCGCATCAGAGGCTGAGACTACATAGAACAGAGTCAGTGAGTAGTCTAAAGGCAGACGCTGACCTCCCCCCTCACTGTGCATCTCTCACACTGGACAACGCAGCACCACTGGAACTGACACTGACAGTTTTCCTCGTATTCCAGAGTTAGCTGCGTATGTCCTTTAGTGCAGCACAGCCAGTCGCAGGATCCAGGCCCTGTCTCTGTGCTGTTACACAGCCGACCCCGAGTGCCCTCCGAACCCGTCCTGCGACTAGCCGAGCAAAAGTCTGGCGACTCGTCCGAGTAGATGAGGCTGTGGGCTCCCGGCAGTGGGATATCCGGCTCCACGGGAACGAGGGATTTACCATCGTTGCTGCCCATCACTCGGACTGCCGTGTGGTAGCTTTCCATGAGGTGGTCGCCCACCTGCCGGAACAGAGGCATCTTCCTCCAGCAGCTGCGGAGCGTGCAGGAGCCGGACAGACCATGGCATTTACATTCAGTCCGCATATGGGTCTTTACAGCCTGTCCAGCAAACAGACACATACAGAGAGAGAGAGGGACAGAGGGTGTGAGATAGTACAGAGTCAAAAATGATATGGTGACCATACATGTTCTTGAAGTGGGAGAACCCTTTGAAATGCCTCTTTTTATGTTTTGTTAACTTATTTCTCATTCATAACTCATCAAAAACAGAAAGTCTGTCAAAAAAGCAGATTCAGACTTGCAATCAAGAGAATGTAAGTAGAGATGGCACCGTGCCATGTTTTCCCTACACTGAAACTCTAGCCATTACAGAGTATCTACCAATAATGGAGACCAATTCTGATACAGAAACCTTGAATACTGGCCGACATTGATATCAATAGTGATGCTGAAACCTTGACTAAGCATTGAGCATTGGCTGATATTGATAATGATACCAATACTGAAACCTTAAGTAAATATCTGGAGTCCACGTACAAATACCAGTACTGGATACCGATACCAATACTGAAACCTTAAGTAAATATCTGGAGTCCACGTACAAATACCAGTACTGGATACCGATACCAATACTGAAACCTTAAGTAAATATCTGGAGTCCACGTACAAATACCAGTACTGGATACCGATACCAATACCAATACTGAAACCTAGAGGATCGGCCGATATTGATAATGATATTGAAACCTTGAGTATCGGCCAATACTGATATCAATATTGACACTGATATTGCCATGTTAAATACTGGCCAACACAGATACAATTCAATAATGATACAGATATTGAAACCTTGAGTACTGGCTGATACTGATACCAATACCAATTAGAATATTAAGTATCAGCTGATATCAATAATGATATAGAAACCTGGAGTATTGGCTGATAGCCATTATGAAACCGATAATGAAACATTAAATAAATATTTGGATTGCAGATTGAAATACCAATACTGAAATCTGGAGTATCAGCTGATATTGATAATGATATAAAAACCTTGAGTATTGGCTGATATGGATTCCAATGCCAATACTGTAACCTGGAGTATTGGCCGAAAGTGATAGTGAAACCTTCAGTATTCGCTGAAATATTATACTGATATTGAAACTTTGAGCACTGGTTGATAACCATACCAATGTTGTTACCTTGAGCATTGGCTGATACTGATATGATTTAACTTGACTGATTGGGGGCAAAGCAGGAAAAGCGCACTAGGCCACAGGAGCAGGGGAGCTCACAGCAATCAAGCCTCTTATTCATAAAGCATCATTCATGGTAACATTTTCAAAAAGGTTCCTTAGAAGCTGCAAGATGACATATTCATTATTTCTGATTCTAAAATCTAAACAGGGAAAATAATCCCCTTCAAATAATATACGATCATGTTTATTTTATCAAAATATGATAAAATGTGATTTTTAAAAATATTTATCTACATAACCTCGTTTAGCCTATCAGTGAAATACAGTATATCGCTGTTGTTGGAACAAAACCTCGCATCTCCATTTTTGTCATTTTTCAGTTTTTGACATAATTTCAAAATATCTGCTTTCTTTACATTGTATATAAATTTCATGATGAATGGACCAAAAGAAACGGCCCAAAATGACCAAAAATTCTTCCATTAAAAGTAAAGTAGGCACTTTCTTTCTCCTGTAAATTTACCGTTTTGGAGATACAAGGTTTTGATCCAACAACAGCGATATACAATTATTGTGATCCAAATGTACAGCCTAACACAAAAATTAGGGCATTAACTTGTTCGAGACATCAAAATAGAAACTGCATTAAAATTACTGCCATTTCACATTGAAAGTCATTTTTGTTTGGTGACATTTTGGTCCTAAAGATTTTGGTAACATCACTTAATTTGATATTTTTCCTTTAAAGACTATTAAGCTTCAAATTTTGCTTTTTTAAATGAAGCATTTTACTTGAAAATTCTATATAACTAATAATATATATAAGTGGTTAAGAACAAAGTCAGTCAGAGTGGTCTGACATGAAATGTTCCATTCTAGAGAAACTTCCAGATTCAGAATGGTCCACAAAAGTGGTGATAGGAACCAGATGTCTGAGTTTATTGCCTCTAATGTTTATTGCCTTCTCTATGTGTAAAACATAAAATAACAGATGTTGTGTTGTAAATTAAACTTAATGAAAAGTTAGTGTTTCACAGAATGAAAAAAAAACATCTGTTACATTTTTGCAGAAAAAAGCCTGAAGCGCAGATTTAAACCTGTTAGTTCAGAAGAAAATGTAATTGACTGTCAAACTATGAATATTTTGACATTCGTGTCACTCCACAAGACAACATGCGCGCACACACACACACACACACACACACACACACACACACACACACACACACACACACACATACACACACACACCATTCTTCCAGAAGTGCATTCATCATGTCAGACACGACGAGAAGGCCTGGCTCACAGTCTCCGCTCTCATTCATCCTGGAGGTGTTCTATCAGGTTGAGGTCAGGACTCTGTGCAGGCCAGTCAAGTTCTTCCCCACCAAACTGGCTCATCCCCGTCTTTATGGACCTGCTTTGTGCACTGGTGTGCAGTCATGTTGGAACAGGAAGGGGCCGTCCCCAAACTGTTCCCACAAAGTTGGGAGCATGAAATTGTCCAAAATCTCTTGGTGCTGAAGCTTTAAGAGTTCCTTTCACTGGAATTAAGGGGCCAAAACCAACTGAAAAACAACCCCACACCATGATCCCCCCTCCACCAAACTTTACACTCAGCACAATGCAGTCAGACAAGTACCGTCTCCTGGCAACCGCCAAACCCAGACTCGTCCATCGGATTGCCAGATGGAGAAGCGTGATTGGTCACTCCAGAGAACTCGTCTCCACTGCTCTAGAGTCCAGTGGCGGCGCTTTACTCCACTGCATTCCACGCTTTGCATTGCTCTTGGTGATGTAAGGCTTGGATGCAGCTGCTCGGCCATGGAAACCCATTCCATGAAGCTCTCTATGCTGTTCTTGATCTGATCTGAAGGCCACATGAAGTTTGGAGGTCTGTAGTGATTGACTCTGCAGAAAGTCGGTGACCTCTGTGCACTATGCCCCTCAGCATCCGCTGACCGCTCTGTCATTTTACGTGACCGACCACTTCGTGGCTGAGTCGCTGTCGTTCCCAATCACTTCCATTTGTTATAATCCCACTGACAGTTGACTGTGGAATTTTTAATAGTGAGGAAATTTCCCGACTGGACTTGCTGCACAGGTGGCGTCCGATCACGGTACCACGCTGGAATTCACTGAGCTCCTGAGAGCGACCCATTCTTTCACTGATGTCTGTAGAAGCAGTCTGCAGGCCGAGGGGCTCGGCTTTATACACCTGTGGCCATGGAAGTGACTGGAACACCTGAATTCAATGATTTGGATGGGGAGTGAATACTTTTGGAAATACAGTGTAAATAATACTGGCTTCATTGGAGTTGGCAGAACAGATTTCCTAAAGAAACTGACAAATCTGGTCAAAAAACATGGACCCATCAGAATATTTTGGAAAGAAATTACAACAATATCACGTTTTACAAACTATAACTAATATAAACCCTATTATAACCTGCTGTCTGCACCACTAAATCTTGGATTAACACAGGGAAGCCAGCACAGTCACAAGTGAAAATTGATTTTTAAAACTGAGGGACGTTTTCAGGGAGCACAGAAGGACTATGTTGCACATCCGGATGAACTGCACAGCTGAGTCATCTGAACATTCACCGCAGGGAATAGAAAGAGAAACTGCTTAGGAGATTAAAAGCTACATCAGCACAGCTGCAGCTCTTCTGAGTCTTCTGAGTTTGGGTAAGATGAAGATCTGTTTATTTTTTTTGTCTGTGTGTCTTGCAGTGTTTAAGCAAGGAGCTATGGCATTCCAGTAACATTTAACCCTCTATTGCCATATGGCAACAATTACTTTATCTCAATTTTACTAAAAGCAGTGATTTAAAATCTGTGTTTTCCCATTTAATTGTGGAAAAAGGGTCTTTTACATTATAAGGACAAATACTTCATGACGTCACATGACCAGGAAATCTTATTATGATGTTGTTTTTGCCATATGTTCCAAATACCAACTGAAATTGTATTCATCTCCAGTATTTGTAAATATTGAGTCGTACATTTCACCCAGCATAAATCGGATGTGTTTGGTGTTGTTTTCAATAAAAGGATGTGTTTAGAGAAAAATGACATTTTATGGTGCTTTTTTAAAGATTTTATAGTGCTCTGTTGTGGTATGATTAGCAACATATGGCAACAATTTACCAAATACCCCAGTAAAAAAAATATATTTCCATTATAATATTTCCATTTTCAAATATTTCCATTACGTGAGCAAATTTAATAACAATAAAACATGTTTATCATGTGCACGTAATAACTCATGCAACAGAAGGTTAGAAAGGGAGAAAACCCTACAAAGCAGAAATGCTGTGTAAGAGCAGCGATGGGCATCAACAGCACTGTGTGTCCTATCTTTTTAAGGGTGTATCACTTTTAGGTTTGTGCTGTTGTGCTACAGTTTTATTTGGTTTCCATGTGTGGCTGGTGTTGTTACTCTGCTGTTCATTAAAGTTATTATTTTGATTTAAATACTTTTGCTATAATGTCTGAATCTATGGTGCTGTGTTGTAATGGTATTGCTGAAAAAAGGCAGCAGTCGTGAAGAGTTATTATAGAGAAAGACTGGATAGGTGGAGTCGTGCCCCCTGACTCATTTCTTATGCCCCTTGCCTAATTAATCTTGCTGCCGGGCCTGGCTTCAGGAACACTGCCTGATGAGGTTTTGTCGGAGCGTGAACACGGCAGAGGCCTCAAAACTACATGTAATGTGTTCTCTGCAGACACGACATACATCTACAGGCTTACTTGAAGTTCTTTGGGGAATTCCTCAGCCACGCTAACTCATGCTACATGCTCAGACAGTGTTGATAAATGCCCTTTACCTTGAGCTCCGCCTTCACAAGGCGTTCGATTGGTTTAGAAGTTTCACGCTCAGTTTGTTCCCGCCCTAATGCGCCTACATTCCCACCCACATTAAGGCCAACGTTTCTCATGGTTGTCCCCAGATGTTCTCCTCGCAAGATCTCGTCTGACTAGCCCATAGTCCCAAATGCAATCCTGTCTTAGTCCACCAGATGGCGCAGTTCCTTTCTGAAGAGAGCAAGATTTCTGTCAGTGAACTTACTGGTAGGAGCAGTCTGATCGAGCTGCTTCGAATCAATATAAATAAAGGCTGTTTTTCAATGCTGTTTGTCTACTTTACAGATGAAAGCATCTCATTAATAAGACAAATAATTTGGACATCAATTTATCTTCTTCATGCTTCTGTTTTCTGTAATGTGTAAAATTCATCGGATAAAACAGAAAGTTTTTCTTTTAAATGAATAATTTAGACAAAAATAATTTAGTCCAGAACAAATTACAATAATAACCCAAACACAAATATTGAAATATCGCTGCAGGATCGTACCGTGGATCAAGTATTGGGCGTCATGCCTGCAGCCCTAATGCTGATTATTTCTAGACCCTCAAAGTCGAGAGCTATTTGTTAATATAATATAATATTTAAATGTAATCACTAATTGCATATTCAATAACATGGAGAGTTATGCAGCTGATTAAATGTACATGTTCGGCTCTTCTTTATGCACTATGGCTTGACAAAACAGGACTGACACAACAAACTTCGTCACTTTCAAATCTAATAAAATAACTTCTCTCTTGCTTATGAATACAAATCAACTAAAAGCACTTTTAACACAATTCAATCAGCTATTGCCGATTTCTGAACTTTCCAAAAGAGGTGGACAATTTAACCAATCTTGTTTGCTTCTGAATAATTTAAAGGGAAATTTGCAGATTTTTCAAAATGCGCACATAATTAAGGGGTTGAAATGTAAAGAACGGTACACAGAGCTGTTTGATGTGAAACGCTGTGTGTTCTAGAGAAACTGACTGAATCAGAATTGTTCACAGTGGTGGTGATAGGAACCAGGCGTCTGAAGACTTCAAGTCTAAAAGCTCCCTCACAGAAAACGACTGTCTGAAATACGTAGCCTAATGTCATTGTTTTATAACAGCTTTGAGATAAAGTTTTGTCCTGATATGTATTTTTAACAACAGTAGTGTTTTCAGATTTACTATTTATTTGCCATCATCATTACATTAAAAATTCAAGACACACGTGTAGGTTTAATGGATTGTAACTAAAATGGCTTTATTTGTGTTGTAGACACCACAACCCATAGTTCCTGCCAGCACCACTGTAAATAAATCAGAGCTGGTAAGGTTCTCTCCAATTTACATTCTCATAGTAAAATACCCTGAATGATCTTGTTTACATCTTAACGACTAAATTATTCAGAACTTTTGAAAATCACTGGAGTTCCACTTTAACAACGCTGATGAAACTGCAGGTACCTGAATGCTACGACCAAAAAAAAAAACCATAAATAAACAAAATAAACAAAAAATAAAAGGACAGTGGGGCATGCTCTGATCAGTGTTGATGGAGAAACATTGGAAACCATCTGATGCTTCCTGAAGAGGGTCCAGATCTCTGAGAATTTGTACTGGACCCAAAACACAGGCGCTATCCTGAAAACAGTGCCTTTGTGTTCTTTGTTGTACGAGTAAACAGCCCCCTACACAACACCAGCCGAAGAGTCCAGAAGCTTTGAGACACTCAACACTCACTTTATTAGAAACACTGAACCTCCAGCTCCTTAGTGGAGGTACGCAGATAGACACAGTAGCATTGCCCATATATAAACATATATATACATGGACAAAAGCATAGGACACCTACACATTATACCCACAGGAGCTTTCATGTCATTAATAATTCAAGGCATTAATATGGAGCTGGCCCCCCCTTCACAGCTATAACAGCTTCCACTCTTCTGGGAAGCTTTCTACAGATTTTTGAGGGTGTCTGTGGGAAATTTTGTACGTTTATCCAGAGAAGAATCTGTGAGGTCAGACAGTGATGGTACTCTTATTGAGTGATTCAACAGAGGATAGGCACTCTGGGCACTGGGTACTTTAGCACTTGTGAGTTTGCATGGTCTACTGCTTCATGACTGAGCTGTTGTTGCTCCTAGACACTTCTTTTTCACAATTTAGCACTTACAGTTGTCTGGGGTGGATCTAGCAGGACAGAAATTTCACAAACTGACTTGTGGCGTCCTATGACAGTGCCATGTTTAAACTCATTGAGCTCTTCAGTACGACCCATTCTACTGCCAGTGTTTGTCTATTGAGACTGCAAGGCTATGTGCTTAATTATATCCACTTGTTAGCATTGGGTGTTGCTGAAACACCTGAAAGGCTGAAAGTTGTGGTCCCCAGGAGTCGTGTCACTGGTTTTTACTGCATAACAAAAAATCTCTTATTTTGAAATAAAAGTCACACTGATGACATCACTTGACTTCTTTTGACCTGTTTTCTGAAGAACTATGAAGAAAAGCTCATGGTGAGTCCACTGTGTCTTTTCAGTTATCAGAGATTTTGTCATTTAGCTCATGATTTGATGTGAAGCTTTTAGTGGACGTCACTGGTGTGACCGACTTTATTCTGAGGTCATTGTGAAAAATAGAATGCAAATGCATTAAATTACATATTTTAGTGGAGATTCCATGATTGACAGCATGTGGTTTGATGCAGCCGGATACAAGATACACCTGATACAAGATACACCCTGGACAGAGGCAAGATACACCCTGGACAGAGGCAAGATACACCCTGGACAGAGGCAAGATAGGTCACCAGACCATCCCATGCAGACAGACAGACAAACAGACAGACACATTCATTCAGACACTCACACACTCACCCCTAGGTGTGAGCGTGTGAGTGAATACGTCTGTCTATCAGCATGCGATGGACTGGTGACCTGTCCAGGGTGTATCTTGCCTTTTGCCCAATGACAGCTGAGACAGGTTCCAGCACCCCCTGCGAGCCAGAAAGAGAAGCAGCTTAGAAGGTATGTGTGTGTGTGTGTGGTTCAGAACCTTTTCCTGCTTAAATGGTTCTTTGCATGGTTGGTTCAGATTAATGGATAATGTGTTGTATACAGAACCTTTTTAAAAATGGTTCTGTATAGTACCAAAAAGGGTTCTTCTTATTGTTACAGTGCCAAGCTTTTCACCATGCCAAGAACCATTCATGACATGGTTCTATATAGAACTCATGTTTTGAAAGAGAAAGAACCCTTGAAGAACCATCTTTTTCATGTGTGTAGCCAGGGAAACGTGCTGTGCCATTACCAGTCTTCCTGCCTCATTATTGTGCAGATCAATCCGGGTCCTGATGTCACTCTTGCTCTTTCGCCTCCGGGCGTCCATGAATTGCCTGGAAATCTCGTAACCAAAGTCCACGTCGTCCCCGCAGCCACCCCACTCCCAGCGCTGGTCCTGGAGCGCAGGGATTTGGCTGGCCGTGTGGTCTACGGCCCGCTCAAGGGGGCTTCTGGGAGAGATCTTCAGAGTCAGACAGCCACACTCTAGCAGGTCCCCCTGGCTGCAGGCCTGCGTCACTGCATGTAGCACTCCTGCAGCTGTGATCCCATTTACAAACGCCGTCTCCCGAATATCTGAGAATGAATAGTTGAATGAAGAGTTAAAACTCTTTAAATGAACAGTTCTTTGAAAGATATCTTGTTCCTGACACTGTATACTATCACAAAAAAAGAAAAGTATGGATGGATTTTATGTTTCAAGAAGTCTTTTTGAGTGTGTGATGTTTTTATACATAACAGAGTTAGAAACCACACGAGTGAGTCTAAAAAACGCAGAGGTGGACGAAGTACACAAACCATGGGCTTGAGTTAAAGTCGAGACCCCCAAGGTAAAATATTACTCCAGTAAAAGTAGAAGTTCCTCCCTTTAGACCTCCACTTGAGTAAAAGTACTAAAGTATTTCCTTCAAATGTACTTAAGTATAAAGTAAAAGTACTAAAAGAGTAATTCTGGCTCTGATGTCCTGTTATCATTTTTATAACCAGACTGGCTTCATGAACTCATTTCAGGTGAAAGTCCTCCAGCGTCTCTCTTGGTAAACCAGTCTTTTAATAGAACGTCATTAATTAGTGACGCTGACGTCTATTAAAATGATCAGAAGCACAAAACACTGAAGGTAAACAGTTTCCATCAGGGAGAACCGAGTGGCTCTGAAATCACTTTTACACACAAGCAAAGTTTCAGTTTCAGATTTATTTACAACTTAGTTCCAAGTTTAAGTTGAATAAAAACTGGCTTTAAACTCAGGATCACAGATGAGCTCCTTTACTATGTTGATCTGTAGGCGTCTGTTCATAAACATAAACCAGCCCAAACTAATTTACTATAAAATGAAATGGTGTTTGTAGAAATTCAGAAAAAAGCCGCGTCAGTCTCGACTGCATATGTGTACATGTAATGTGGACCAACCAAATAAAGTGTTACCAATGGTTCTTTGCATGGTGAAGTGGTTGGTTCAGATTAATGGAGAACGTGTTGTATACAGTTCTATCTAGAACCTGTTTGAAAATCGTTCTGTATAGTACCAAATTGGGTCCTTTTATTGTTACAGTGCAAAGAACCATTTAATTGTGAAATGTTATACAGAACTGATGGTTCAAAAGAGAAAGAACCCTTGAACCATCTTTTCCATGTGTGTTTTCTTGTGATCACTTGCAGAATTACAACTGAGGTGCCGCTCAGTGAGAACAGTGGTGGCATTCAATTAGTCACAATCAGCCTTTTACGCTGTAGACTGGGGTTCAAACCCCCCCCCAAGGCAAGCATCCTACAGTATACCAATAAGTGTCCTTGGGCAAGGCTCCTAACACTACCTTCACCTACCTGTGTACAACGATCAAATTGTAAGTCGCTCTGGTTAAGAGTGTCTAGCGAAGGAGGGGTGTGTTTTTTGTTGTTGTTGTTTTGGATTAACATTAATTTTTTGGATTCACACTACGTGGAAGGCCTTATACAGCATTCAAGGTCATACATTTGCTCTAAGGTAAGCCAAACTTTATTTAATGTGATGTCTAATGTTAACTAACATTAAAGAACACTAGTAACATGAGCTAGCCAGCTAAGCTAGCTGTTGACAACTTAGCTGTTGACGGTTACCTTGACCGATTAGACTGTATAGCCCTCACATTTGTTCATATTGAGTGTAAAGACAAATATTAATGCACTCATACTCGCACAAACTCGTGCATCATTCATTTTCACTAAAAGATGTCGTGTACCAGAGGATGAGTTCTCAACATCCAACTTAGCATCGCAACGAACAGCTTCAGTGTTAACAAGGCCTCACTCAGCATTCACTGGCACACATTTGCACCATTGTAAGCTAAGCTTTATCTATTATTACTGTATTTGCTGAACAGACATTTTAATATAATGTCCAATGTTAAATAATGCTCAAGAACAAGAGTAACATCAGCTAGCTAACGTTTCTTAACTTAAAATTCATTCAGAACCATTAACCTACTGTGTTTTGAACACAGAGGAATTAGACCTCTGCATTTAAGACCATCCATGCAGTGAAACACCCACATACATACACACTAGTGAACACACACATTGGGGGGCAGTAAGCACACTTGCCCAGAGGAGTGGGCAGCCCTATCCATGGCACCCAGGGAGCAATTTGGGGTTAGGTGCCTAGATCAAGGGCACTTCAGTCATGCACTGTCAGCTGAGGGGATCAAACCTTCCAGTCACAAGGTTGGCTCCCTAGCCAACGACTGCCCCAGTTACATTTACATTTATGGCATTTGGCTGACGCTCTTATCCAGAGTGACTTACAATTTGATCATTTTTACACAGGTAGGCCAAGATGGTGTTAGGAGTCTTGCCCAAGGACCCTTATTGCTATATTATAGGGTGCTTGCTCTGGTGGGGGATTGAACCCCAGTCTACAGTCTACAGCGTAGAAGGCAAAGGTGTTAACCACTACGCTAACCAACCACCACACCAGTTGACTGTCAATTTAGCAGTTGACAGTTAGATCAGACTAAACAAAACTGTACAGCGCTCAAATGAGCTCATTTCAGTATAAAGAGAAATATCACTGCACTCACACAAACCTTTTCACTGAAAGACGTTGTGTACAAGAAAACGAGTTCTCCTCTATATCCAGCTAAACATCGCAATGAACAGCTTCAGTGTTAGCTTTAGAGTTAGCTCATCTTAGGGGATTTAGCTAGTTTGATTAGTGTCAATATACTTCCCAGAATCTTTTTATTTGTCCTACATTCATACTTTGTCAGTGCTCAAACATTTATGTCTGCACTGAACACTGTGTATGATCAATTCTGAGTAATGCAGTGTGTTTAAACGTGCTTCTCTGTGCGCTTCCACATGCTCCTTTTGTGCTACTTAATGTTTTGGTTTGTTAGCACAGGTGCTAAGTATGCTATCATGGAGGCTTCAGCTCAGAGTTTTAGACACTGACCAAGGGGGCTGGACTTTTGGCAGTTGTGCAGACTGCACAGCGCTAATTGGTGGGGTATTAGCTCCCAGTTCTTGTTAGCTGCATTAGCCAGTCTCATTTCATTTGAATAGTCCCTTACAGTCCTCTGTAGATTGTCTATACATGTTCAACAGATGTTGTTAAGCTGTTGAAACTGTTAATTCTAAATAGGGGTGGGGTTAGGGTTAGGATTTGGACTAGGGTTAGGGCTAGGAACAGGGTGAGGTTTGGGTTTAGGTTTTGGGTTGAGGTTAAGGTTAGGGTTAGAGCCAGGTTTAGAGGGTTAGGGCTAGGAACAGGGTGAGGTTTGGGTTTAGGTTTTGGGTTGAGGTTAAGGTTAGGGTTAGAGCCAGGTTTAGAGGGTTAGGGCTAGGAACAGGGTGAGGTTTGGGTTTAGGTTTTGGGTTGAGGTTAAGGTTAGGGTTAGAGCCAGGTTTAGAGGGTTAGGGCTAGGAACAGGGTGAGGTTTGGGTTTAGGTTTTGGGTTGAGGTTAAGGTTAGGGTTAGAGCCAGGTTTAGAGGGTTAGGGCTAGGAACAGGGTGAGGTTTGGGTTTAGGTTTTGGGTTGAGGTTAAGGTTAGGGTTAGAGCCAGGTTTAGAGGGTTAGGGCTAGGAACAGGGTGAGGTTTGGGTTTAGGTTTTGGGTTGAGGTTAAGGTTAGGGTTAGAGCCAGGTTTAGAGGGTTAGGGCTAGGAACAGGGTGAGGGTTGGGTTTAGGTTTTGGGTTGAGGTTAAGGTTAGGGTTAGAGCCAGGTTTAGAGGGTTAGGGCTAGGAACAATGTGAGGGTTGGGTTTAGGTTTTGGGTTGAGGTTAAGGTTAGGGTTAGACCCAGGTTTAGAGGGTTAGGGCTAGGAACAATGTGAGGGTTGGGTTTAGGTTTTGGGTTGAGGTTAAGGTTAGGGTTAGAGCCAGGTTTAGAGGGTTAGGGCTAGGAACAATGTGAGGGTTGGGTTTAGGTTTTGGGTTGAGGTTAAGGTTAGGGTTAGAGCCAGGTTTAGAGGGTTAGGGCTAGGAACAGGGTGAGGGTTGGGTTTAGGTTTTGGGTTGAGGTTAAGGTTAGGGTTAGAGCCAGGTTTAGAGGGTTAGGGCTAGGAACAGGGTGAGGTTTGGGTTTAGGTTTTGGGTTGAGGTTAAGGTTAGGGTTAGAGCCAGGTTTAGAGAAATTCAGAAGATAAAGTAAATGAAGTATCTACGAAGCACCTAAAGCATTGAAGCTCCAGTAAAAAATGACAGAAACAAACTTGGACATCAAACATGTCGTAGCTGATCCACTACATTTGGGGCAAATTGGAGGTATACCTTTAAAGTACAGTACACTGAGCCACACGATGAGCATTTATCATACGCATGACTTACTGCTATGATGAACACAAAGCGATGAATTATAGAGCATCCATATAAAAAGAACTCAAAAACATCTGGAACCATACAAGAAACAACAAATCATTACTGCCTTCTACTCTGGGTTCACAGTACTTGTTAGAGCATGAAAAGCAACAATCACAAAGCACTTATTTATATTCTACAACCCGTGAACTCTCCTCTCATCACTGTGGCATCTCCTGAATATCTGAGGCCTTACCTTATTAGCCATAACTCTCTTATCCGCACGCATTCCTCGCACATCTCTCTTGTCTAGACCCGTCTGTATGTATGCTGTATCCAGTTGCCGAAGGGTTTTTTTTCCTTCAGTTCCTCCAAGAAACACTAATTCTTGGTCTCAAAATCATGCAACACCAAATTCCACCTGACAGAATATGCTTTCGGTGTCACATTCCTGACAGCCCTACTCATACGGGATTGTAATGACAACAGATTGCCCTTTATTTCTCAGTGAGCTTGGCTCAAGTTACAACTAAGACAGCTAGGTTTTGTCTGAAACAAATGAAGAGAAAAAACAGGAGATAAATCACTTTTTAAGGAGATTAAACAATGGAGAGTTCATTGGAACCTAGTTTACAGTATAGATCAACCTAGTTTACAGTATAGTACAGGGGTCTTTAATTAAATTCAATAAGGTCCCGTTAGAGAATAATGTCTAACTTGCATTATGATTCAGTGCCATATACTGTTTAGTGAAGTAGCCTAGTAGCTATATCATCATTTTACATTTACGGCTTTTGGCAGACGTTTTTATCCAGAGCGACTTACAATTTGATCATCATCTTATACAATCAACAACTGAATATCAAACTAAATAAAGTACAATTCAGTGATATTTCAACAACATTTATTAGGAGAGCTTGCAGAGAGGAGAATTCCCACTCTGCAATGTCTTCCGGTTTTCTCAAACACTAGAGGGCGCTCCCGAGTGAGCCCAAAATGAATGGGTTGATATGGAGTATTTGAGCAAAATCATAGTTCATAAATGCTAAAACACTTTTAATGTAAATTAATAAAATCATTTTCTGAACACAGAACAGCATAAAACATTTTAACGCTGCTGTTATATTTTAAGAGCTTTTAAACTCGAGTTATATGAGTTTAAAACGGCGACTCATCTACGTCAGTGAGCGCAAACAGCCAATGAGCTGCTCTGCTCACCGGTCAATCATCACTCTCTAACAGTAATGCCCGCCTTTCTGCAGTTTGCTGTAGAAAAAAGAAAATATATAAGTAAGATAAGTAAGAGTGAAATACATCCTACTTTCTAAAATGAAAGGAAAGTTCTGGATGAGTGATTAGAAACTATTTTCACTTTTCGTTTTCAGCCGTTGAGCTCCATTTACTCCCATTCATTGAGGACTCACTCGTGAGCACCCTCCGCTGTTTAGCAGTCCTGTTTTTGATATAACGGGGGGAATAGGAAGTGGCCAGACTCCTCATAAACCAGCTCTGCCAGCGTATTGCACAGATCTGATTGGCTGAGTAGTGTCACATGTGATATTTACAATGCATGTGATTGGTCTGTGAGTCTCCGGCTGCTAAAACAGTACAGTAAACGCTAGAAAAGTTACGCTGATTAAAATAGGACCACCTGGTTGAAAAGAAATAATTCCCCACAGTTTATTGGTTATAGGTCCAGGTCCGCATAGGACAGCGTCTTGGTCCGGACTCAGACCATGGTTAGTGATGTCACGCTTGGCTCCTCCCCCTCCCCCATGTGCTTGTGTTGTGTTTTGGTCTAGTCCACGTGCTTTTTGTTTTGATCCCAGTCCGGCCCCCTGTTTGGTTACTCTGCCCCACCTGTGTTTCCACCTGTGTCTTGTGATCCCTTGTTAGCCCTCTTGTATTTAAGCCCTGCGTTTTCCTTAGTCTAGTGCTGGTATTTGTTCGATCGTGTTTGATGTTTGTTGGATGTACTTTTGAAGTGCATGTATTGTTTGAAGTTTTGTTTATTTCTGGTCTGTTTGGAGTTTTGTGTTTATTTTGTCATGTCTGTCCCTCCTGCTCTCCATATTGGCCATCTGACCCGGGACCGTTTTGACCATGACCCTGGATTTGCCCTTATGCTTATCTCAGCACATGCGTCCGCCTCACCGCTCCCCACCGTTACGAGTGACCTGTGGTACAGATGCTATGGAGAGAATTGTGTTTACACTAAGGACTCAAACTGACGTCTATCTGGCTTCTCTGTGTGTCAGAAATAAGGCCTGACTTTGTACAGTAATCAAACTATCACATTATGGGTCATTACTTCCCCTCTTGGTACAGAATTAATTACAGAATTGGCTGAACATAAATATCTAGACAAATTTTCTTTGCTTTAAAGACGGACTCTCTCCTGGTTCCGTAATATTATTTTTCGTCTCACTTTGTTGTGTTTTGTTTGTGTCTCATTGGCACTCATGTTAATGTGCGTTCCTTATACAACAAATAATTCATACAACATGGTGTTACGTTGGAACAGAGTTCAGACGAGTGCAGATCTTCATAAATGGTAGATTTAATACTAACCAGAGGAAAAACCAAAATCGTAGTCACAAAACATTCCAGAGAGTCAAAACACGGAGCAATCAAGATAGGCAACAGTACAAAAAGGGCAAGGCAAAAACTCAGATGTGAAGGCAAGGCAAGGCAAGGCAAGGCAAGGCAAGGCAAGGCAAGGCAAGGCAGTGGTCAAAATACACAAGAAGGGAAACATGAAGAAACGCTCAGTAGGTCACCAGGATGCACTACTTCGCAACCCTACAATACTAAGCCCGGCTTAAATGCCATCTAGCACAGGTGTTCTAAGTTAGTACTCAGATGATCGTGAACGCTGATGGGTGGATTGAACAGAGTCCTTGATCACGTGTGTTCCCTGTGACTCCTGGGAAATAGAGTCCATGTCGTTTCCGGTTGTGACTGAGCAGTCATGTGATCTCCCAAGGGCCGCTGGGAATTGAAGTCCATGGAATGCGTGGCACATGGCTGCATACATGGACTGAAATCTGTGTTTATGAATAATTACATTAATAATTAGGACGTGAACAAAGTCAGTCAGAGTGGCTTGATGTGAAACTCTAGAGAAAGGTACAGAGCCAGAGAACTGTTAACAGTTTTAATACCTCTTAAATCTTTACAGAAGCCTATTACAAGAAATATTACAAATATGCTGCCTCATACCTGAGATATTGTTTTATGATACTTACTAAAATGCATTTTTTGAAGTTTTGGTGGAGCATGGTGGTACATGCAGGGTGATGAAGACCAAAATAGTCTTCAAATGATTTGCTTTTATTCCCCCCTTATCAACATTACATGCAAAACTCTGAAGACACATGAAGCTTCACTGGTCATTTAGAGGAAATAGAATGATTATATTTGCATCAGATTTCGGATTTGTTTCTCAAATCAGATCATTTGAGATGACTGTCCACACTGTTATTTGCAAGTGGTCAGATTTGTGTGTCCAGACCTGCCCTATATTGCCAAACGTATTCAGTCACCCATCCAAATCATTGAGCGCATACTTTTGTACCTGCATGGGTTGCTGTAGTAACAACGTACGCATCAGCAACTATGTCGCTACGCTGGTGATGCGGATTTCAAATACGGATGCAGGAGAGATGCACGTGCATCATCTCACCCTCCAAGCTCTTCAGAATTTTCTGGCATGAACCTTTGAAGCTCTTCTTGAATCCCAGCACTTCCATTAGTCTGGATTTGACACCCACATTGTTTGTTGCGTTGTGAATGACGCAAAACACACTTGACCAGTGTGTATTTTGGATTGTCCATCTGAATTTACGTGACCAAATCATAAGGCAAATTATTCAGTTACTGCATGAAATAAATGTAAATTTTTACTTTATTTATTTATTTTGTAACAGCTCCCCTCAAATTAATACAACATGTATTTTATGATCTCCACACATCTCTACACGCTCACACTTTACTGCTGAAAGCCAAAAATCTGCGACGCTCTTTGTGTTATTTTCTAAAAGTGAACGCCACCTGTGCAGCAAGTCCAGTCGTGAAATTTCCTCACTACTAAATATTCCACAGTCAACTGTCAGTGGGATTATAACAAAGTGGAAGCGATTGGGAACGACAGCAACTCAGCCACGAAGTGGTCGGCCACGTAAAATGACAGAGCGGTCAGCGGATGCTGAGGGGCATAGTGCGCAGAGGTCACCAACTTTCTGCAGAGTCAATCACTACAGACCTCAATTTGGGGACGGCCCCTTCCTGTTCCGACTGCACACCCGGGCACAAAGCAAGGTCCATAAAGAGTCCTGACCTCAACCCGACTGAACACCTTTGGGCTGAATTAGAGCGGAGACTGTGAGCCAGGCCTTCTCGTCCAACATCAGTGTCTGACCTCACAAATGCTCTTCTCGAAGAACGGTCAAAAATTCCCATAAACACACTCCTAACCTTCCCAGAAGAGCTGAAGCTGTTATAGCTGCAAAGGGTGGGCCGACATCACATTAAACCCTATGGATTAAGAACGGGATCTCACTCAAGTTCATATGCGTGTGAAGGCAGACGACCGAATACTTTTGGCAATATAGTGTATATTCACAGATGGCTGTTCAAACTGATTCCCTTGTAAAGCACAATAAGACTGAAAAACGCTGCCCTCTCATGGCCAGCAGGAGAACTTGCACATTCAAGAGGGACTGGCTCAAGACTTTCTAGTAATCTGTCAGAGAACTTCCTGCCATGCTCTCAGTCTCTGAGAGCACTTGGCGTGCGCCTGGGACGCACACCGGCCTGAATAAGCCGTGACTAAGCATTGACTAAGCAGAGGGCTGACCCTTTACAGTCAAGCATCGGTCAACATGTCAGTAAGTGCCTGGGAAAACGCTCCAACTCAACTCTCTTTCTGGGAATTAATTCAGATTATATTACCAGGAGAATTCGGTCTTTCAGCTGCAGACAGCTCCATCTTTTGACCTCTCGGAGTTTTCAGTTCAGACATTTTTAGAAGGACTCCAGAGAAGCGCCGACTGTAATGAGCACTGATTATTTTTATTATACAACGTGACAGGAAGTAATTCCTCTGATGAGTGATAGAGATATGACACTTGTATTAACTACTCCAGGAATTAATAACTAAAATTACCCCCCCCTTTTTTTTCACATGCATGTGTCTACTGGTGGTGCACTGTTTTGGAAATACATGCTTTCCTGGAACACTTGCTTTCTTGTTTGCTCACACAGAGCTGTTTTTGCAGCAGCTTAGAGGGTATAACCCCAACCCCAACCTCCACCCCTCCCTGCTGTGAAGCGATGCTTACCTTGCAGTATGATCTTGCCCAGACTCTTGCTGTGGCTGGTGCAGTTCCAGCGGTGCTGGCGAAACTGGTGTTGGCACTCGCGCATGCCAAGCCGCGCGCCCTTGGACACTTCTTGGATGATCTCGGGCTTCGTTTGGCACAGCTCAGCGTGAGCGCCGCCTGCCGTCTTGCTCCTCCTGCAGATGCTGTTGGGGTCCATCATGAGGGGGGTGCCTGTCACGCTGCAGCGGGTGGAGGGAACCGCCGTTATAGGGACAGTTAGGCAAGAAATCAAATGCACACAGTTTCCCCGCCAAACCAGCCAAGACAGGTCTGGTGTCCTACGTTTGTTTTCATTAGTTCTGCACTGGAGCTCAACAAGTTACAAGATCTCACCGTTTAGCGTTGCACAGCACAAGGTTGCCTCAGTGTGTGGTGAGTTGTTGATCTCAAATAAACTTGTTTATGTCATTTTTGACTCTATATGGTGGGGGGAGCCCCTTCTAAGCCTAGGAATAAAACAATAATAACACATCTGTAATATGTTGTTCATTTTTATTTAACGGAATCATAATGCTAGGTGTATTTACTGTGCACGCATTGTAGTGGTGCTCTTCTTTGATTAACTTTTGGTTAGAAACAAAACGGTTAAATTCTTGAAACGCCCACTTGAAAATCGACCAGTGTGCATTTTCCCTCCTGTAGTAACTACGCAGCTAAGCTCGGCCTCCCACTGGTTAGGATTCAGAGCTGGACTGGAGGCCTGGCGTGACAGATTTACCACTAACGCCATGCGAATAATTAGAAACAGAGTGGAATCAACCAGTCAGGTTCACAATGGGAAAACACGTCACTCTAGGCCTTCTGGAGTATGAGAGGTATGAGAGTGTAACTAGGTTTGGGTCAGAAGTGAAACACAGTGGTGGCAGTTCTACATCAGAGCTCCTTACTGAAGGAGTCGCCGTAAAACTGCGATGGTAAAAGTTTACATTAATATGTCTGTTATAAGCATCAAATAAAACATGGACTGTCTTTATACACTGCGAAACGGCAGCGTTTAATCTAGAACTGCCAAAAAAGTTCATGTGAACTGCCGCTAGCTTAGTGCTAACATTCTACTAGAATCTGATCTAAGCGGCAGGTATTAACATCAACTCACCGTGTTCTTTACCCAGTTTTAGATCGAATATTGATATTCATGGTCTAAAATTCTCTCTCTCTCTGTCTCTCTCTCTCTTTCTCTCTCTCGCTCTCTCTATCTCTCTCTTTCTCTCTCTCTCTCTGTTTCTCTCTCTCTCTCTCTCTCTCTCTCTGTCTCTCTCTCTCTCTCTCTCTCTCTCTGTTTCTCTCTCTCTGTCTCTCTCTGTCTCTCTCTCTCTCTCTCTCTCTCTCTCTGTCTCTCTCTTTCTCTCTGTCTCTCTCTCTCTCTCTCTCTCTCTTTCTCTCTCTCTTTCTCTGTCTCTCTCTCTCTTTTTCTCTCTTTCTCTCTCTCTCTTTCTCTATCTCTCACTTTCTCTCTCTTTCTATCTGTTTCTTTCTTTCTCTCTCTCACTCTCTCTATCTCTTCCTCTCTCTCTCTTTCTTTCTCTCTCTCTCCCTTTCTCTCTTTCTCTCTCTCTGTCTTTTTTCTCTATCTCTCTTTCTCTATCTCTCTCTTTCTCTCTCTCTCGCTCTCCCTCTCTTTCTCTCTTTCTCTCTCTCTATCTCTTTCTCTCTCTCTCTCTCGCTCTCTATCTCTTTCTCTCTCTCTCTCTCTCTCTCTCTCTCGCTCTCTCTCTCTTTCTCTCTCTCTCTCTCTCTCTCTCTCTCTCTCTCGATCTCTCTCTCTCGCTCTCTCTCTCTCTCTCTCTGCAGGGGGACACTCCTGCTAAATACCAGTGTTTTGTTTAAGTTTTGAAGTGCAGATAAGTCACACCTTTAAACGCACAGTTACTGTTTATTTGCTGAATTTAACGTATTGGGGAAATAAATGAATCGTGGCCTGAGTGAAAGTTAAGGCACATCTCATTTTTTTCTAGGACGTTAAACTAAATTTGTTAGTTTATGTATGTTCTCAGTAGAGGATGTGCTGACTTCTTTTCTCTTAGAAAATCAGAAAACCATTTAGGAGTGTGTATATCATTATTATTATTAGTAGTAGTATTATTATTGTCATCATTATTATTATTATTATCATTATTATTATTAGTAGTAGTAGTATTATTATTGTCATCATTATTATTATTATTATTATTATTATTATTATTATTATCATTATTATTATTATAGATTGATAGACAAGCACTTGCTTACGACCCCAAACGACTAGAGGCCCCTGAGTATGTCTTTTTTATAACGCACTTAATATCAGATTTCAAAAAAGCACCGTGAGTCTCGAGATCTCTCTTTTTACTGATCAGCAATAATTAAATATGAACTCTTTTTCTACCTTTTCATACAAAATAATAACTTCATTAGTAGGATAATGCTCAGGGCCACAAATGCTCAGCTGTCTCACATAGATAGATAGATAGATAGATAGATAGATAGATAGATAGATAGATAGACAGACAGACAGACAGACAGACAGACAGACAGATAGATAGATAGATAGATAGATAGATAGATAGATAGATAGATAGACAGAGAGGCAGATAGATAGATAGATAGATAGATAGATAGATAGATAGATAGATAGATAGATAGATAGAGAGGCAGATAGATAGATAGATAGATAGATAGATAGATAGATAGATAGATAGATAGATAGATAGATAGAGAGGCAGATAGATAGATAGATAGATAGATAGATAGATAGATAGATAGATAGATAGATAGATAGATAGACAGAGAGGCAGATAGATAGATAGATAGACAGACAGAGATAGATAGATAGATAGATAGATAGATAGATAGACAGACAGAGATAGATAGATAGATAGATAGATAGATAGATAGATAGATAGATAGATAGATAGATAGATAGATAGATAGAGACTAACTAAGTGTGCACTCAAGGCCGCTTTGCTGCAGCTCACCTGGGCAGGTGGAACGCGCTGAACAGACCTGTGAGGATGAGGAGCAGGAGGAGGCGCGCGCGCGTGGGGAGTTTCATCATCATGCAGGAGGCTCAGCGGCGCGGAGCGGCAGGACAAGCGCGCGGCTTCAGCGCACCTGCGGCCCTCACACAGCTCATCGTGTCCAGCCCTGATCCGCGACCAGCCGCTGGACACATCTGCGCGCGTACCAGAAGCGGCCAGAGCGCGTGGGTCGGTACGAAACTCAGCCACCACTTTCCGCTTTCCACGAGCTCCAGCGCGCGCCGAGCGTCTCGTACTGTGGCGGCACGTGCGCGCGCTCCACCCTCGCTGACGTCTTTTCCGAGCGGTGACTCGGTACCTGGAGGAGTTCGTGGCCCCAGACGGCGAGTTCAGCGGACTTACACCGCGCAGCGGCGACTGCTGAACGAATCGTTATTTCGAATCGGTTCTTGTCAACAAACAGGTCGAACCGATTCACTGAATCGAAACGGTCTGAATCTCGTCTGCAGCGTCTGCACCGCGCTTACGCGAAATTCGAGTAATAAACAATTCAGCCGAATAAAACGACGACATATTCAGAGCAGCACCACAACGTGACGCACTGAACAGCCCCTCTGAATCCGCGGAGCTCTCCTTTCTTTCTGTAGAGCGTTTGAGAGCTTATATTCGGTTGTGTTTTGAGGGACATTAGAATAAAGTTGACTTGGGAATTCATGAATCGCTGAGTCGGTTGTTGGATTTGTTGAGGCGGAAAGTTCAAAAGAATCGGTTCAATTAACTTGATTGATTTCCCAACCCCACCTACAGAACAGTGTGTAGAGCATAGATCAGGTACTAATTTCGAATTTAAGACACTTAAAGCACATAATCCACGCTTCCCAACACAAGAATGCTAGACAGTAGAACGGCACAGACACTGAACACAGAACAAAAGGAGTCGGTTTGAAATGTGAGCGGAATGAAACGGTGATACATTAAACACTTCAAAAGAACGCAGAAAATAGTTCTACCAGGGGCTTCAAAGGCGCTTTAGATGTGTTCATTGGCTCCACATGTACGTGAAATGTGTTACATCAACTTAATGACTTTGTGAAAGAAGTGAAATTGTTTTATTTAAGTTAGTGCAACATATTTCATTTGTATGAACCGACACGCACATTTGAATCATGTAAATTCCAGCACAACTGGTTATGTTGTAAGACACACTCTGTCTGTCTGCTTAAACCAGAGAAAAGCAACATTTTAGTCTTTGGAATGGTTTGGTAAATTTTGGTGTGGTTTGGTTCTCTTGGTAAGGTTGGTTAGTTTTTGATATAGTTTGGTAGTTTTTAGTATGGGTTAGTTTTCTTGGTAAAGTTTGGTAGTTTTTGGTAAAGTTTGGTAGTGTTTGGTATGCTTTGGTAGTTTTTGGTATGGTTTGGTTCTCTTGGTAAAGTTTGTTTGCCTTTGGTTTAGTTTGTTAGTTTTTGGTATGGGTTAGTTGTCTTGGTAAAGTTTGTTTGCCTTTGGTTTAGTTTGTTAGTTTTTGGTATGGTTTGGTTCTCTTGGTGAAGTTTGGTAGTTTTGGTATGGTTTGGTAGTTTTTGGTATGGTTTGGTAGTTTTGATATGGTTTGGTTCTCTTGGTAAAGTTTGGTAGTTTTTGGTATGGTTAGGTTCTCTTGGTGAAGTTTGGTAGTTTTTGGTATGGTTTGGTTCTCTTGGTGAAGTTTGGTAGTTTTTGGTATGGTTTGGTTCTCTTGGTGAAGTTTGTTAGGTTTTGGTATGGTTTGGTAGTTTTTGGTATGGTTTGGTTCTCTTGGTGAAGTTTGTTAGGTTTTGGTATGGTTTGGTAGTTTTGGTATGGTTTGGTTCTCTTGGTAAAGTTTGGTAGTTTTTGGTATGGTTTGGTTCTCTTGGTGAAGTTTGGTAGTTTTTGGTATGGTTTGGTTCTCTTGGTGAAGTTTGTTAGGTTTTGGTATGGTTTGGTAGTTTTTGGTATGGTTTGGTTCTCTTGGTGAAGTTTGTTAGGTTTTGGTATGGTTTGGTAGTTTTTGGTATGGTTTGGTAGTTTTGGTATGGTTTGGTTCTCTTGGTAAAGTTTGTTCGCTTTTGGTTTAGTTTGGTAGTTTTTGGTATGGGTTAGTTGTCTTGGTAAGGTTTGGTAGTTTCGGTATTGTTTGCTAGTTTTTGGATTGCTTTGGGTAAGTGCTTTGGAACATTTTTGTTTACCTAAGAGCACAATAGCATGCAAAACAGCCTTAATTTGTCCCATTGAAAATGTATGCTTATACCTAGTTGGACCAACTTAGTACTAAAGATCCTAAAATGGGCAGGATGGCAACTACAGGATGACAAAACAACTTCAGAGGTCTGTGGATGGTCGGAAACCTGTCTGGGTTTTAGTTTTAGAAGAGGAGAGCTGAGCAGTGGGATGGTTCAAAACAAGAAGAGCTCTGCCTGTGTTTTCTTTTTATTTCTCAGACTTGATGAGGTCTTATATTTGGGGCTTTGTGTTATGACGTTCCTCCCTCACTTCTGGTATGTTTTTCATAAAATGTGCTCTGCCTCATGTTGACCTTGGCAAGTCCTTTAGGCCCTCCAGCTACATCACTGTCTTGTTGCTATCAAGTGGAATCTTCGAGAACCTGCACAAGCCCGACTGAATGCATGTCAGATCCCAATGCCAAATCTCCGAAAGTCCTCCTGAAACAGCAGGGTGGAAGAGGAATGGGACCACAGATCCTCTCCAATTTATGGGACCATATCTCCCTCAATGGTCAGATATCTGAGGGGACACTTGGGTTGTGATTGGGGCCACTGCAAGTCACTTGTCAAAGCTAGCAAATAGAACTGGTTTTGTCCACTGGGGAAGAAAAGGCACTGTTGAGTTAAAAAGTGTCCCCAGAAATTGTCCTTATAAGCAAGACCTCATATATTCCATTGCTAGAAAAAATAAGTTTTTTATTTTGGTTTTTTTTTTGTTTGTTTCTTTGTTTGTTTCATTTTTTTAAATGTATTTTTTATTATTATTTTGAAGTGCACAAAAAGGATTGGTTTAAAGCTGAGTTACTTAGCCTCAGTCAAACAGCCTGCATGCATACCCTTATTTGTCAGGTCTATTATTTGTAACTGTGTGTCCGTGTGCACACACTTCCGTTTAGCAGCCTGAAGGGAAACACATTTTTCCATGCAGTTGCATGCTCTGTGCACCATAACCACGTGAGGCTTTTGGAGATTGGAATATATATAGTAGCTGAATTTGAAAAAGTTTGTCCTCGACCGTTTTAAAGGTTGTCAAAGACTTTTTTTGAGTGAGAGCTCGTGTTTGCTAATACACATCTGTTTGTTTCCTGTGGGTCTGTTTCATAGCCCTGTTTTGAAAGATCTGCGGTTCATTATTCTGTATGTCCGTCAAACGGCCCTTTCCTGTCAAAGCAGGTGACTCTTGGCGATGAAATGACCGCGGAAGTCTGGCTTTGGGAACTAGGCTACTGTAAACACTAAACTAAAAAACTTCATCCTTTTGAAATTCCACCTGTTTTGGAGGTCCCTCAGTCGAGCTAGGCATGTTTGTTTTTCTGCAATGTTGATGGAAATTTATGCTTCCAGTTTTGTGATTTACAACAGGACTTCGGTCTTTGTGAGCAAGTAAATCAACATTTCTAAGAGTCCTTCGATGGAAACGTCCACTTTTGTGTCCCTAGCGTACAGATATATTACACTTAAAAAACATGTTAGGGTTACAACTTATTTATATTTTAAAATAAATCAATTTTGATTGTTTTTCTGCAATTTTAACTAGACTAATCTATATATGACAATGAAATATATGGTATAAATGACATAAGAGAACAAATGCTAAACAATTATTATAAAGTACATAATGAAAGTTGTGGTCTCACTGATGACATCACTTGACTTCGTTTGACCTATTTTCTGAAGAAAAGCACACGGTTGGTCCACTGTGTCTTTTCAGTTGTCCGAGATTTTCTCATTTAGCTCGTGAACTCGTATCAAGCTTTTAGCTGAAGTCACTTGTGTGACCCACTTTATTCTTACATAATTGTGAAAAATAGAACACCAGTGGATTAAATGACATTTTAGTGGATGCTCCATGATTGATAAGGTGGTTTGATGCCGTGTAGCACTTTTTCTTTTACATTTTTCATTTAAAAAGTCACCGGTGTTACCTTTATTACGTGTTACACCAATGACGATCGGTATGACCAGTGACTCCTATGGATAGATAAACAAGTGGACGTTTCTGCAGAATGACCCAAAAGACATGTTTGTGTTTAATTGCTATTTGTCATTGAGAAAGTTGTACACGATTATTTGACAGGAAGAAAACTGCAGGTGCAGCCGCCTTTGTGGAGAGATGTGTGCTGTCTTCCTCCCGTGCAACCCTTATTGCTCACTAGCAGCTCAACAGAGCCACAACATTTTACAAACAGAGAGCCAGCAGTGTCCTGATTAACCTGATAACAGCATTCCAGGAAAAAATATTTGATTTGATTATACTGATTTTAAGCAGGGGACCTGCAGAAAGAGGCTACAAAGGGTTTGCAGTGGTCATTGTCCATCCACAGTATTTTTTAAGTGAAAAGAAGAATCACACTCAGCAATTTTCAAAAATGTAAACACATTTTTGTTCGTTTTGTTAGCAGCTCATGTACAGATTATACCTTTTAAATGACATCTTTTCCATTTCAATTTAAGTCAATTTCCAAACTCATTATTATGACAAATCCCAAACTCCCCAGTTATCAGGAAAACCAGATTTTGAGTGGAAAAAAGAGTTCTGGACAAACATGGATATATATGTAAGTGTGAAGAAAACATGCAGAGATGTGCACTCGAAATAAAACTTGCAACAAAAACAGAAACACTGGGTGTTTGAGAGCCAGTTGTACTTATTGCATAATGTACGTGCAATATCCTGCAGTTTTCCAAGAAAATCACAGGCAATACTCTGTACCTACACGTCCATAGCAACTAAAAATAAGCAGTCTAATAAACTTAATTAGATTATATGTGCAAACAGAATATAAAAGATAATGCATTTTGGGTACATATGTCCAAACAGGCTGCCTTTTGCCAAAGCACAGCTAGCGTCCCAAGTGAAAATCAGGCCTAATTGAATCAGTGTAAAATAACTTAATTTCAGTGAGGGGATGTCAGTTTGGAGGTCAGTCGAGCAAGATGGCCAATTTGACTATGCAGTTTCGTTTGGAGTCTTTCATGTTTGTGAGTGAGAGTGAGAGAGGTAAGAGAGACAGAGCGAGAGAGTGTGTATGTGTTTTGGAAATTGCACATATTAACATCTCACAGATCATATTCATTACATTACACTATATCATTGCTGTCATAGCAACACCTCAGAGCATGATTTTTTTATATTTTGTAAATGCCAGCTTTACCTTGTGTGAACATTTCATGATGCATGGACCAACAGAATCGATCCAGAATCTAATATTCAGCGTACATTAAAGTTAAGGACATCTTTCCTATAAGATTACCATTTTTAGGCATACGGGGTTTCGATATTCCACAATAATAGGCCTTAACATATATCTCCTGACATCACGCTATTGAGGAAGATCTTTTTTTTGCATCCCTTAATCAAATGCTATGTTTTTTGTTTTTTAAGCAGGCCCCGTGAAGAGCCTGACACAGTTCGCCCCGGCCGAGCCACATTGAGGAGTCCCATAATAAGAGCCTCTATGTCGCTCAGGGCTTTCAGATTCTTGCCAGTAACAGTGAGGCCCTTGAGGAGGAAGAAGCTGCTATGGGTCATGTGATTGTGGCCGCTGAGGGGAGGTGGTAGCATAGTGACATTATTTGGTAAACTGTGGTGTACATTCCATGCATTTATTCCAGAGACAGTAAACAACCCCCATATTCAGATGAAAACTGTTAGCCATGAATGGACAATGCCTGGGCCCAGGCCCACTGCTCTCTGTGATGGCTTTCTCTGAATGCTGAACGTTATAGGCCTGGACAATCACCTCTGTCCAGCTCCTGCTAGGTCCCTTTCCTGCTCCTTTGACCTCACTGTTTCACTCCCTTAGTGGGGCGGTTTCTTGGCTGTTCAAGCTGGCCTTGGGTCAATGAACTGAAATGATTACGTACCTGCTTAATGTTATACTTGCAGTGCCAAAAAGGGTTCTTTAGAGTGATGTCATACAAGAACAGTTTTGGTTCCCTAAAGAACCTTTCAATGGATGGTTCTTTTAAGAACCATGTTTGTAAAGGACATTGCAAGTGTAAAGCACCTTGTTAAAGTCCAGGTAATGTCCACATAAGAGTTTTTCTCTGGGCCCAAATCATCCTCCAAACCATTCTTTTCAGTTCATATGAAATCTATACAAACAATAAAGCGCTGAACATTGTTCGACCTCCAACTATAAACTCACTATCTATAAACACACATCACAAATGTAGAACGTTTGTGGATTTCGTGCATATAAATATCTCCAAAAATGGTAACATTACAGGAGCAAAACCTAAATTTAAGTTAATATAAAGAGATTTTTTTTCCAATAATTCTTGGCATGGTTTTCCTGGTCCATTCATAATTCAATTTTTTTTATTTAATGTAAAGGACAGCAGCTGAGCTCAAATGATTTAGACAAGAAAAAAATGGCGATTTCTTGGACATGTGTTGCAGTTTTGCTGTGAAACCTTCCAATAATCCTTGAGCCTAGATGCTTTGGGTATGCCAGTTTCCTCCCTTTCAGTGATTGAAAAACACTTGAGTGCTAGTCCCTTTTGTGGAAAATCTTCATATTACTAAACACAAAGGAATGAGGCCACATGAGCGTCTTCAGATGTTGAAATATTCATTTCAATTATTGAACTTGCCTGTGGTTTAATTCGAAACACAGAATGAATCCAGTTCAGTATATCCTCGCTTTCCATAGAAAAGCATGCATCTCCATTTTTTTGGTGATTTTTATTTTTCTGTATCATTTCAACACATCAGCTGTCCTTTACACTGTGTGAAAATTTTAAGACAAATGGACAAATAGAAATGCTCGAAAATCGCTTGGAGCAAAATATCTTTACATTACCTTACATTAAAAGGTATGAGGGTTTTTGGCCTCTCCTGTAAAGTTACTGTTTTGGAGATACTTCTTGTTTTTTTGGACTGTGACAATATGTTTTGTGATTTTCTATCTTGCATACATACACTTCAGGTCCAAAACTATCCAGGCACATCTTCTAAATAGTGAATTACTTCCCATTGCTAACACAAGAGTTAATTTGCTAACACACATCTTGTTTAATCTCCATAGAAAAGCATTACTAATCCAATGGGATGCTCTGGAGCAGCCACATGTGAGCCTGTCACCATGCACAATGCCAAGCATCAGCTGTAGAGGTATGAAGCCCCCCAACACTGGCTGTGGAGCTGAGGAACTGTGTTCTCTGGAGTGATGGAGCTCCATCCAATATCTTTGGGATGAGTTGGAATGATCTGTATAGCTGCACTTTGTAGTTCTACAGTTACAGACTGTAGTCCATCTGTTTCTCTGATACTCTGTTACCCTGTTCTTCAGTGGTCAGGACCCCCATGGACCCTCACAGAGCAGGTACTGTTTGGGTGGTGGGTCATTCTCAGCACTGCAGTAACACTGACGTGGTGGTGGTGTGTTAGTGTGTGTTGTGCTGGTACGAGTGGATCAGACACAGCAGTGCTGCTGGAGTTTTTAAACACTGTCCACTCACTGTCCACTCTATTAGACACTCCTACCTTGTCGGTCCACCTTGTAGATGTAAAGTCAGAGACGACAGCTCATCTGCTGCTGCACAGTTTGTGTTGGGTCATCCTCTAGTCCTTCATCAGTGGTCACAGGACACTGTTGGCTGGATATTTTTGGTTGGTGGACTGTTCTCAGTCCAGTCAGATCTACTCTTTTTAAATGCCTCAGTGTCACTGCTGGACTGAGAATAGTCCGACAACTGAAAATATCCTGCCAACAGTGCCCTGTGACCGCTGATGAAGGACTAAAGGATGACCAACACAAACTGTGCAGCAGCAGATGAGCTGTCGTCTCACAGCAGCACTGCTGTGTCTGATCCACTCGTACCAGCACAACACACATTAACACACCACCACCACGTCAGCAATACTGCAGTGCTGAGAATGATCCACCACCCAAACAGTACCTGCTCTGTGAGGGTCCATGGGGGTCCTGACCACTGAAGAACAGGGTAACAGAGTATCAGAGAAACAGATGGACTACAGTCTGTAACTGTAGAACTACAGAGAGCAGCTATACAGTAAGTGGAGCTGATAAAGTGGACAGTGAGCGCAGAAACAAGGAGGTGGTCATAATGTTATGCCTGACTGGAGTGCAGTGTATAGTCTGAGATTGGAATTTGTCCAGAGGTCAAATCTGTTTGACAGTCTGTGATGTAAAGGTCCTAGACAGGGCTTGATTTGAGAGGAGAAGCAAGGGAAAGCTATTCCTGCATGAACACAGAAAAAGACAAAAGTCAACTCCCTTGGTCACGTGCCATCCTCCCTTTGGATCAATGGTGTTGCATGAATTGTCTGTATAATTACAAAGAGCTTATGAAAAGTTTTATATAAACAAATGGACGGACTTATCACAGTAAAAGAAGAGATATCTGAGGATTCTTCACCACTATCCACTATCCCCCAATTTTTATTTATTTATTTTATTATTATTTTTCTTATTTTGGGTTGTTCTATTTCAATAAAGGCCTTTCCTACGGCCAGATGTTCAGGCCAAAAACCATTTAAGAATCTTTGTAAGCGTTTCAGGACAGTCCAGTGTGAACACTGAGCACTGAAAGCCAGCTAACTGGACGTTTTCCATCGGCACTGTCAATAAACAAAATAAACGAAACAATAAACAAAAAAACAAAAGTGCGAGCAGCAGGCAGCACTGACATGTTTCAAGCCCCTCCAACATACTCCAAGCAATACGTAATGATGTCTCCAGCTGTAATGCTGAACACTCTGTGCTTGTTGGCAGAACTCCAGGCCAACCTTTCTGTTTAAGCTGGATTTTGAGAAGATGCTGCCACCTAGTGTCATAACACATCATCAACATTATTATTCAAACCACTGAGAATATTTTACAGTTAGTAAAATTCTGAGTCTGTTGTTTTTGGCTGCGCACTGACTCTTGGCCTGCAGCCGCAGATTACTGTCAGGCACTAGAACGGGGTCATCTTAAAGTGGGTCAGAGCGGATAATCCCCACAGATCCACCCAACTACTGAAAGAGAGTACTCACGGAGAGCTGCTCCATGGAGCCGTTCCACACAGGCTGAAGCTTTCATTTCAATGAGTGTGCTTTACTGAACACTATCTCTATCTCTTAATAGACGGCAGCTGCGCAGTAAAACCTAGTCGGTGTGTTGCATCTTTAGCTAGTTTTATATTTATATTAACATTTATGTTGTATCACCACCTTATACATTTACAGGACCACATTAGAACTTGGGACAGAAATTGGGATAGTGTAGTGGTTAACACCTCTGCCTTGTAGACTGGGGTTCAATCCCCAACTGGGTAACCACCCTACACTATACCAATAAGAGTCCTTGGGCAAGACTCCTAACACCACCTTGGCCTACCTATGTAAAATGGTCAAATTGTAATAAGAGCACCAGCCAAATTCCATAAATGCAAATGGGACAGCAATCAAATTTAGCAATTGGAGTAGAAGAATTGCATAGAAACTTTGTAATGTGGCACTATGAAGATGAGGATTCAACTGTAACCACTTGGGAATGTTAGAACTGGTTTTAATTTCATTGTAATAAAAGGCAGTCTGCATCTATTTTTGGCCAAAGTAAAATGATCAAGCCAATACTGTTGCCAAATCTGAGATTCTGTATACTGTTGCCAAATCTGTGATGTACTGAATCATTTCTGAGCATGCACTGAATCTTTTGGGCCAAAAATAATACAAAATGCCACAGAAAAGAAATTTTTGACTGAAAAAAACGAAGAAATAGCACAAAGATGCAAATAACTGAAAAAATCTAAGACAAAGAAGAGGTAAAAGCTGCAGCTTTACAGATAAAATGACAAACTGTGATCATGATTCGAATGTTTTTACTGTAAAACACACACACTGTTGGTTTCAGAAGCAGCCACAGGCGCTGATGGATGGGCTGGGTGATCCAGCTGAAGACATGGCAAGGTGAGCTCAGTGTCTCGGGTCACTAATACACTGTTAGAAATTGAGGTTCTGTACTGGTACATTTTTGGTTCATCAAGGTACAAACAATATAAATGTGCCCTCAAAGGTGCAGCAGTGGTTTTGAGGTCCAAATGTGTCTTAAATGTTTTTTTTCTAGTGGAAATCTACATATTTATGACTTTTTATCTGCATGTGTGGATATTATGGTTCAGTTATGTACCACCACAGTGAGTGTAGGCAACTTCCAAACAACCGTTTGTTGATCAGTTTTTGTGAAAATGACAGTAAAAATGTTTAAAAATGTACATATTAAAATTTTTTCATTTTCATCCATGTTGATTGTTTTGACCAGAGACCAAGTTTAAGTCTAATTCTTACTGAGTTACAGCAAGATTGATGAGTCAAAGCGTTCAAAGACGACTGGGTCCAAAATCTCGTGGTAGGACGGGGGGGAAACAACAGGAAGGGGGTGAGTAAAACAAGTAAAACAAAGGCAAATAGGTGATGCAGGACCAAGTAGGAAGGACGCTGAGTTTTACTCAACGAGATCACATCAACCAAACAAACACTGACAACTAAATTCATTTTTTTTTAAAACAACACAGCTAACTCAGTTTCACAGACTTTCTGACCCGCATTTGTTACGTAATATCAATGAGAGAAAAATTGACCAGAAGCAAAAACTGAAATGTATTCTATAAAAACCGTTTTAGTCAGCTTTTTAAAATTTTAATGGTTTTAGTTGTCAGTCCTGCATGTCCTGAATTTCAGTTTTGAATTTCACACACACACACACACACACACACACACACACACACACACACACACACACACACACACACACACACACACACACACACACACACACACACACACATACACACATTTTCTAAGCCGCTTATCCCTCAGGGTCGCCTCCCAGGGGGGAGGGGGTTGGGGGGGGTTGCTAATCCTCAACAATACACAACAGCAACGTGTCCAGCGTAGGGTTCTCCTTTAGCAGCTGTAGCCTATCAGCAGCCTGTTCATGTTGTCCACTCTCTCACAGACACACACACACACACATACTAACAGCAGGCCATGCAGGAGGAGAACAGAGTGAAGGACACAGCACCTCCACACTTTTACTCCCCGTGGGTTCTTCACAGAAAATGAGCAAAGCCCAAGAATCTGAGGTTAAATTATAATAAATCACATAATTTTGTCTTTTGGTAAACATTGAAAACGGCTCCCACAGACCTGAACAAGGGCTGAAAATGAATGCATATGTAATGAACAGTGAAATGTCTTTGCAAATCAAGGTAGTATGCCATTCATATTGTACCATGAAAACCAGCCTATATTTTCTAAGCCGCTTCTCCATCAGGGTTGCGGGGTGGGGTGCTGGAGCCTATCCCAGCAGTCATTGGGCGGAAGGCAGGATACACCCTGGACAGGTCGCCAGTCCATCGCAGGGCAATTATATTTAAATTTTTAAAAAATTTTTATGTGGATTTATGCCCATCCTGCCCTCCCAGAGACAGTGAGGCCCATTATGCTGTCTCAGACTCATGGCTGTGGCATCACCAGAGATCAAACTTGCGAAACGCCTGCGTGTAGATTCAGTGTAATTTCAGTGTGGTTGGTTGTGCACGCCAGATGAGAAGGAAGAAGTAAACCAAGCCTCATCATGACACAGTAATTAACTTGCACTTGAAATGTTTCCCTCCTCCAAATCCTCCTCCTAAACTGAGGCTTGTATTTTCCTACAGTTTTATGTTTTCCTGACTGTACACTTAAAAATAAACATGTCAGAAATGGTTCTTTGGCAAGACACTGTAGAAGAACCACTTCGGGTTCCCTAAAGAGTGTGCAAGGAACCTTGTTAAGGTGCAAAGACTGTTCACATAAAGTGAAGGTTCTATACTAATTAAGGGCTTTATCTAGAACCATAAATGCAAGCCAAGACACCTTTGGGGACTTAAGAGTGCACTGCAACGAACCAGCAGCAATTATTAACAATTTCCTTCACGTTTCATGTTGTATACTAGAGGCCTGACCACTGACAGAAGTCAAGGAACACTGCAGGAGATCTTGTGTAAAACAACTACAGCTTGTAAATCTGTTTATTGGTACCAACTGCACAGAATGAGTTGCCTCTGGCTGGAAACACACACATTGCATCTCTGAGGAGTTCTTGAAAACTTTTTAACAGCAACCACTGGCAGAGGGAGAAAAGAGGGACCATATGTGGCCTTTACGGGGAAAAAATACAGGAAACAAGGATAAGGGAGGAAAATTATGCATGGCTTCACAATTTGTGAATTGGGTTCATGTAAAAAAACAGCATCATATTTCCACCTTTATGCTCTACAGTAGCCTTAGTACAACGTAGTTATGCAGTGTGGTGGATTTCATATATACACTCACCGGCCACTTTATTAGGTACAATTGCTTATCAAACAGCTGATCAGCCAATCACACGGCTGCAACTCACTGCGTTTAGGCATGTAGAGGTGGTCAAGACGACCTGCTGAAGTGCAGACCGAGCATCAGAACGGGGCAGAAAGGGGATTTAAGGGGCTTTGAACGTGGCGTGGTTGTTGGTGCCAGACGGGCTGGTCTGAGTATTTCAGAAACTGCTGATCTGCTGGGATTTTCACACTCAACCATCTCTAGGGTTTACAGAGAACGGTCCGAAAAAGAGGAAATATCCAGTGAGCGGTCAGTTGTGTGGATGAAAATGCCTTGTTGATGTGAGAGGTCAGAGGAGAATGGGCAGACTGGTTCCAGATGATAGAAAGGCAACAGGAACTCAAATAACCAACCAACATCTCTGAGGAACGTTTCCAACACCTTGTTGAAAGTGTGGCATGAAGAATTAAGGCAGTTCTGAAGGAAAAAGGGGGTCCAGCCTTTTACTAGCAAGGTGTAACTAATAAAGTGGCCGGTCAGTATATATATCCTTGCACAGTACTGTATACATATATATATATATACACACACACACATACAGTACTGTGCAAAAGTCTTAGGCACCCAAGAAACATTTTCAAGATCTATTTATTTGTGTAGTTTGTGTTTATTTGCTGAGTAAAGTGTTAATATTTGAATGAACAAAATTTATAGAATATTATGTAATAAGTATATATATATAATAAACAGTGATGTTCTGGATGTGAGTGTGTGTGTTTACCCATCTCCAAGCCTCTCCTCGAGGAAGCCCAGTATTATATGTAGTTAAAAAGCAGCTCCTGGTTTGACCAATCAGTGCTCAGTAAATTGAGCTCATGATGTAATTGATGATATTAACGAGTCTCTGTGGCGGCTGTGAAGGTGTCATGGAAAAATATGGACCCAAGAAATTCTTGTGAATTTTATAGTTTTTCTGTTTATCTGAATTATGAATACAACTTTATTCGAATGTATATTGTGATAAATTCACTGCTGAGGTCAAAAGTTTAAACATTTGCTTAGATGCCTAAAACTTTCACACAGTACTGTACATATTAATCTCATTTGGGGTGGTGTGGGTGCTGGTGTACAGGGAGGCTGTTTCACAGAGGAAACCACTCATGGGACTAGCAGATAATTGGTAGCTCCACACCACTCCTTGTTTCTAGAGCGGCAGTTTAAAGTGGGATAATCAGAAGCAGACCCTCTACGGGAGGTGGCAGGCATTGGTACGTGAGAGAGAAAGAGAGAGAGTCCACGGGTATAAAATACAGTTAAGAATAACAGTAAATAAAACAGAACCTGACTTTCAGTCTTTCCACTGACCGAGGCAATGCTTTATTAAAGACCAGTGGCCATGACCTGTAGTCTATAAGCCGACTTTGGGTGCCAAGACTGGGACTGGGAGTTTTAAATAATCATTTAGTTTGCCTATTTGGACATTTTGGAAAGGTGGAAAATACTTTGGACTGTTAAAATTTAGGGTAACTACTTAAAATCACAACTTTTCCTGTGCCATATTAACTAGACCTGAGGCCAACAGACTGAATCTCAACACATCATCGTTAAGTTCTCAGCAGGATGTTTAGTGCTCTTTCGAGTGTTTTTTGAAAAGTGTGATCACTTCAGGCTGGATTCCTCAAAACCAGACAGGGATGCACTCGCTTCCCATCTTGACAGATGGTCCTGCGCTGCCTTGAGGGAAACTATAAACTTTCCAGCTGCTTTCCAAGATATTTCCTTAGGCAAAGGACCATGTTCACTTTCTCTAAAGGCAAAATTACAGCATTAAACACAGCACAGTGCTCAGCCCTCTCACTGCTCTGCACATGGCAGCAACTCGTCTATAATTGCAATTCTATTCTAAGGCTATGTTCACATTTTAAGCCTGAACTACTAACTACTGGTTAGCCTGGTATATTAAACAATAGAGGATTAACTTTGAAGCAAAAAAGGACACTGTTCGCAAAGTAACTGGCTAATAATAGCGACGTTAGCTATACATCTAAAACAGCTTCACACTTACCAGGGTACGTTGCATTATGTTACAATAGTAACATTAAATTACACAACAGTAAATAGCTTGCTGGCTATCTATTATTAGGGGCAGTCGTGGGCTGGAGGTTAGAGAACCAGCCCTGTGACTGGACGGTTGCCGGTTTGATCCCCAGCGCTGACAGTCCATGACTGAGGTGTCCTTGAGCAAGACACCTAACCCCCAACTGCCCCCTGGGCACTGTGGATAGGGCTGCCCACTGCTCCGGGCAAGTGTGCTCACTGTCCCCTAGTGTGTATGTATTCACTAGTGTGTATGTGGTGTTTCACTTCATGGATGGGTTAAATGCGCAGGTGGAATTTCCCCACTGTGGGATTAATAAGTATCACTTAATCACTTATTTTCAGTAGCTTGCTAGCAATCAGCCAACATAATGAATCAGTCCTGCAGTAAAAAAGCCAATTCAGCATCACTTCTGAGTCCCTTCAGGTCAGAGAGCTTTTATCACCTCTGAAAAGCCGAGAAATTGTTTATTCTGGTCTTAGCTCGAGCTCTGTTGCTCTCCGCTTTAGCTTGCCTGCTCTCAGCTCTAGGCTACTTTTGCTTTGACCACAGGTGGCACTGCTGTTTTGATTTCTCCATATTCGGCGGTATCTCTCTCTTTCCTTTCACTAAGTTTCAGCACAAACTCCCAACAATGCTGCTCAGATAACCGGCCCGTATCAAGCTGGACCTTCTCTTTGAGCCTGTACATATGATGTCAATACATAAAGACGTCTGACGTGGTCTGCAAAACTCCCACCAAATCTTACAGGACTTTTGAATGAACATTTCAGGTTCTACAGCCCATGTGTCAAATACAAGGCCCGCAGGCTGGATCAGGCCCGCCACGCAATTCTACCTGGCCCACAAAAGTATTTTCTACTAATATTAGCCAGTTTCACAGTGCACTGCACTACAGTCCCCAGCATGCACTGCAACGTAAAGTGCTCTGACTTTCCTACCCCAACAACGATCTATGGGACAGTGGTTATGCTTCAGTTCTAGACAATTCTGCACAGTTCCACACCAGCCATATCACCAAACGCATTATTTCAGCTGCAGTTCAGCCAGTATAAACACCTAATGTCACCTCAGCAGCTCAGAAATTGAGCCCAAGTTTTAATAAACTCACAGCAAAGAAACAATGCCAGGTGTCTAGTTCAAGCAAATAGGTAGGTTTAAAAGACTGAGCTCCTGGGGACGTTTACATTTTGAATATTGAGCAGTAACATGAATTCTTTCCATTTGAAGAAACAAATCTTACACAGTGCAGCTTTAAAAAGACCAAATGAATGATCCAGAGAGAGGAATGTGCCCTAAAACCATAGTATTTATCAAATAATATCCAAAAAATATGCTACACACATTCCAAATCTGAAATGTAAAAACACTGGACTCTTTTTATTCCTGTAATTACACCACAGCACCTATTTACGCTGCTTTCAAGACATCTCAGTTTTGCCCGAAAAGGAACCAAGAAGCACCACATCACCACCCTCAATGTTGGATGATGAAGTCAGGTAGGTAGGTGCTGCAAGGATTGGCTGGCATCAACACTTTTCATCGTAGCCAAAGGAAAACAATTCATCACTGCGTTCAGATATCGCCGTCCAGATATAATAAATGGTTTTGGTAAAGTAAATTGAAACATGAACAATTGACCTACAACTTATTTCTCTTTCATTTGTTTACAAAAACACTAGTAAACAGGGCCGTTTCTGAACGTTTGTGGACCCTAAGTGACATGCCATCTATCCCCAACCATGTTCCTAGGTATGCATGAATAGAACAAGAGTTAATATTACGTTTATTTATACAGGATGTCACCAGCAGGGCTCCCTACTCCTCCTTTACAACAGCTCTGTTGTTACTGTTGACAGTGTGAGCAGTCATGTTGATCCAGCGCCATACGCTGTGTTCTGAGTTGAGAACATAATCCCTTATGACAAATTCCCTTTGAGGGAATTCTTTTAAAGTTCCTAGTTGGAGATGAGAAATTCCGAGTCATGAGCTTCAGCCAAGCTCCATTGTCTTAAGTTTTGCCAAAGCTGTTTCGCCAGTAATATGACTCACGCTATTTGCTCAGAGGAAAAGGCCCGTGCATGAAAAGAATCAGAAAACAGAGGATGTAACAGGTCAAAACAGGATAAAATTCCTTGTTATATGTTTACTTCCAGTGTACTGTGGGACTTCAACGCTGTTTTAACTCGTTCCTGCCAGAAGAAGAGAAGTTTTTTTTTTCCTTGTCATATTTCTTACAGGGCGGCAGGGTGGCGTGGTGGGTAGCGCTGTCGCCTCACAGCAAGGAGGGCCTGGGTTCGATTCCCCGGCTGGGTGATCAGGGTCCTCTCTGTGTGAAGTTTGCATGTTCTCCCCGTGTCTGCGTGGGTTTCCTCCGGGTTCTCTGGTTTCCTCCCAAAGACATGCAGTCAGGTCGATTGGACGTGCTAAATTGCCCCTGTGTGTGAGTGTCTGTCTGTGTCTGTGTGTCTGCCCTGCGATGGACTGGCGGCCCATCCAGGGTGTATCCTGCCTTCCGCCCGAAGACCGCTGGGATAGGCTCCAGCACCCCCCACGACCCTGACGGAGAAGCGGCTTAGAAAATGGATGGATGGATGGATATTTCTTACAGCAGTCTGTCAGAATATTCTGTCTTAGTATCTGTAAATATAGAATAGAATTTAGAACCATTCGTCACTGAAATTGGACCTCTGCATTTAACCCATCTGTGCAGTGAACACACACACACACACACACACACACACTTGCCTGGAGCAGTGGGCAGCCCTATCCACAGCACCAGGGGAGCGTCTTGCTCAAGGGCACTTCAGTCACGGACTGTCAGCCGAGGGAATCGAACCGGCAACCTATTGGTCACAGGGCTGGTTCCCTAACTTCCAGCCCACGATTGCCCCTATCAACCTACTCTGTCAAAATGATGACTTGCTTTTTTTAAAATGTTGCCATAGTATCTCAACTTAATGACCTGCCATGTCCAATGTCTAGAAAGTTATTCATTATTTCGGCATTATTTTGAGATGATAAACCAAAAGTTCAATTAAAGAAGTCGTTGTTTGAAGATACCAAGTCAAATTTTGACGGTAGTGTGCCCTACACTCAGGGCGAGTGGGTAGGGCGGTAGTGCGCCCTACACTGAGGACGAGTGGGTAGGGCGGTAGTGTGCCCTACACTCAGGGCGAGTGGGTAGGGCGGTAGTGCGCCCTACACTGAGGACGAGTGGGTAGGGCGGTAGTGTGCCCTACACTGACGACGATTGTGCGCTGCGTGATTGGGCACCGCGCTGCTTTCCCCCGTGCGTGCTTCCGTCAGACGCCAGCGCACATGGCGTGACGTCAGGGCAGAGGCGGAGCCCAGAGCGGTGACACGTCAGAGAGCAGCGGGGCCGAGCTGCTCGGGAACGCTCGAGCTCCGTGTTTGTGTCTGGTGAGAAGCATGAGGCTGTCGATGTTCATCGCGCTGGTGCGGCCCATGGGGCCGGTGATCGTGGGCATCTCTCTGGGCTTCACCCTCAGCCTGCTGAGCGTCACGTGGGTGGACGAGCCGTGCGACGGCGGCGGTGGCGGCGGCGCGCTCGGAGCTACCGAGGGGATGCTGATGATGGCTCAGGCAGGCAACCTGAAGGGGGCCCGCAAGCCCAACTCCATATCCACCGGGACGGCGGAGCACGGAGAAGATTTCGAGCCCAGGATAGTCCCGTACAGCAAACCGGCGCAGCACGGTCCTCCTAAAAAAGTTTTCAGGTAGGCGCGTCCTCATCCGCACCTCGAGTCTTCGGGCTTGCGGTTCCGTTTGGTTCTTTTTTTGGTTTCGTCCACACCCGTCGGCCAGCCGAAGCCTGAGCCCACGCCTGGGCTGTATGCGCTGCTGCTCTTTTTCAGAGACGCTTTGGTTCGTCACGCCTTTACCGCCGTTTAATCTTGCAGAGGTTTTAACGGCACCAGCCCCCCCTTCCCTTCCCGTCCCGTCCCGTTCCCGAAACCCCCCCCCCCAGGTTCCCCACTGTATTGCTTTTACAGAGAGTTTGACCACTTTTTCTCTCCTGTTGTTAAAAGCTCGGCGCTTTCCAGGTCTCAAGGTCTCATATTTCTGCACCAGGGCCAGTTCAGAACGAGCCACTGGTCAGGAGAGCTGCGTGACCACTCCACTCCCACTCCCACTCCCAGTAGACGCAGAACCTTGATCCTTATCCCTGTTTCTCTCACGCACTGGCCTTCTAATGGTGTCATCGGGTCACATTAAGTGAGCTGTCAGTCATGGCTCAGCGGTTTAGCAGTGGAAGCCTCCAACGTGTGGTCTAAATATTGGGCTCTGTTTACTTGGGCTTGAACACTTGAGAGGAGCGGATCTGACAAAGAGACACCGGAGACGTCAGTCTGGCGAAGGCTTGGCCAAAGCCGTTTCGCCAGTAGTATGACTCACGCTGTTCGCTCAGAGGAAAAGGCCCGTGCGTGAAAAGAGCCAGAAAACAGAAGATATAACAGGTCAAAACAGGATAAGATTCCTTGTTATGTGCTGTGCTGTTTACTTCCAGTGTACTGTGGGACTTCGATGCTACTTTATCTCTGGAAGTTCAGTCCTGCCAGAAGAAAAGCTTTTTTTTCCTCCTCCTGTTTGACAGCTGTCCGTCAAATTTTTGCATCTTAGTATCTTGAAATAACGACTTACTATGTTAAAATGATTTATTTTCTTGAAATGTTGAAATCGCAAGTCATTACTTTGATGTACTAAGTAGAATGTCTAGAAAGTAATTAATTATTTCAGCATCAAATGTCGTTATTTTGAGATAATAAGCCAAAAGTTCAATAAAGTAAGTAAAATAAAAGTCGTTGTTTGAAGATACCAAGTCAAATTTTGACGTAGGGCTGCCAGAAACGGAGAAGCAGGGCGGAAAAAACAAGAAGCCTCTATAAATAATTCCAGAAATGATTTTTGAGTTTCTGACTTTTTTTATTTATTTATTTTTTTTAGAGACTGCATTGGACAAATGATTCAGATTGGCCAGTATTTCAAGCCGAATTATGATGTGTTGTATTGTATTGATCTAAATGTTTAGGTGGTGATGGGTTACTGTGTTGAATCATATGCACTTTTAATTCTACTGTGTTTCTAACTTTATAAAAGTGGAGTGCATATGAATGCATTGGCCTTGGCAGATACTCTGTGTACATAAACTAAGATCAGATACTGGCATTTTTTAAGTGGTATTTGAGAAAAAAATAAACCCAACATCGGCCGCCCTTTATATCGTGTGAACGTTTTATGAGGAGTGCACCAAAAGAAGAGGTCCTTTCTGTTACTTGTGTGTTACTTTTAGTAGAAAGTTTACGTTTCTGCTGTTGTTATTTTTACCCTTTCAGGGCCAAATATGCCAGCACAGAGCTGGGGATCCGCGAGAGGCTCTTTGTAGCGGTCATGACATCTAAGAACACCTTGAACACGCTGGCAGTGGCCGCCAACCGCACACTGAACCACCACCTGGAAGGTCATCTCATCTTCTTCACCGGCACTCGCAACCGCAAAGTCCCACATGGCATGTTTGTGGTCGCCCACGGTGACGAGCGTCCAGTGCTGAACATGTTTCAGACTGTGCATTACCTGCTGGAGCACCACGTTACGGAGTACGACTGGTTCTACCTCGTCCAGGACGATACCTACACCCAGCCTGATAGGTTGAAGATGCTGGTGGACCACTTGAGCATGGGCCACCAGCTCTACATGGGCCGCCCAGAGGAGTTCATTGGAATTGAAGCACACGGGAGGTACTGCCATGGGCAGTCTGGGTTTCTCCTGTCCAGGGCTTTGCTGCTGAAGCTCCAGCCCTTCCTGGAGCAGTGCCGGATGGACATTGTTAGCATTAGGCCTGACGAGTGGCTGGGGCGCTGCATCATTGATCACGCTGGCATTAACTGTGTGGAGGAACATGAGGTAAGAAGGACTGACTAGCGTCATGCTGTCACTCTTGATTATATCAGTAATTGAGTAATCTGGTGATTACTTTGGAGAATAATCAAAGAATCTGGTGTGTGTGTGTGTGTGTATTTTTAAGGCAGCAAAAATAGCTTTCACTGATCAGTAACATATGATGCCAAACTACTTGGTGGTGCAACTGAAACCATATATGATTAAGTAAATCAACATTGCAAAATAAGGTAACTTTAAAAGTAGTCAACTCACTGAAAAACCCTGTTCTTCAGTGGTCAGGACCCCATGGACCCTCACAGAGCAGGGACTGGATGGTGGATCGTTCTCAGTACTGCAGTAACGCTGACGTGGTGGTGGTGTGGTGGTGTGTTAGTGTGTGTTGCGCTGGTCTGAGTGGATCAGACGCAGCAGTGCTGCTGGAGTTTTTGAACACCTCAGTGTCGCTGCTGGACTGAGAGTAGTCCATTAACCAGAAGCTGGTGAGGAAGCTGGAGCTCATTTCAGTTTTGTGTTAACGCTGTAGTTTAAACCTAATCTCTGTGATCACGTTTGTTAGCCAGCTAACCAAAGGTTTTGCATTTCTACCAGCAGTGTTGTTACACAGCTGAAGCCGGCCTCTAGATCACCGGCATTTTGTTTGAATTCAGTGCAGCAGCTACAGTCCACCTGTGCTCACCCATCCAGGTGCTTATGTTGGATGCAGAGGCTGTCGGTCAGTCTGCTGGGGTCCATGCTTTCACATCAGAATGGCAAAAGGCAAAAAAAAAGGAAACACTAAATGCTCCTTTTTTTGGGGGGGGGGGATGAAGCTAATTGGAATATAAAATTGTTTGCTAAAATATTTATTTTTCATAGATCATAAAAATAACATCTAAAATGAAAATCGATATAAATGCAAATGTATATGCAAACATAAAAATGCACATTGTGTCCTTTTCAATAAGATAAAAATTCAAAACCGTATTAGTCACTGACCCCTATATATGTGTCATGGATACTGATACTGGTGTCGGTCCAGTACCATGTTTGTTTACTCGTGCTCGTAAAAGTTCACCAATACCTGCTGGGACGTAAGCCGACTGTACGCTGCCACACTAACGAACAATCGACTCGAGCTGGCGGTGAAGGGGGTTCTGCTCTCACTGAAAAGCTGCTCAGTGGTGACGACAGTTTGGGAATCTGGTGTAGTCTCGTCTTCAGAGTCGGACCAAATCGGTCAGATGTGACCTTAACAGCGTCCATTTTCTGTTTGTGGCAAAGTAAGAAGTAAAAACGTTCAAATGGCTCGAGCGACTCCTACAGCTGTCAAAGTCGTTGCTTAGCAACGGCGTCTCAGTGGAGTATATAAAATATGAGTTTTTTTTTTTTTTTTTAATACATTTTTTGTGAACAAAAGCATTAATTTAACATTATAAACTATCGATTTTAATTTATTCTAACATTCAAAAATCAATGTGGATGAATCACCATTTTCAGTATTTATGAAAGATTCACAAAATTCCAAATTTTATTTGATACAATGCAGTGATGCATTAATTCGGTATCATTTTCCATGCAGCAAAAGGAGTGGCTGAAATTGTGCATTAAAGGGGACTTTTCAAAATTTTCCAAATCATAAGGCAAATTATTCAGTAACTGCATGAAATAAATGGACATTTTTATTTCATTTCTTTTTTTTGTAAAAGCCCCTCAAATGAACAGAACGTGTGTTTTATGATCTCTATACGCTCACACTTTACTGCTGAAGCCAGAAATCTCCGACGCGCTTTGTGTTGTTCTCTAAAAGTGATGTTTCCAGAGCAGATCACTGAAGAGACGCCGTCTGTTTATAGTTTAGAGCCCAGATTTGGGGAAAAACGGGTCGACTTTCAGTAGAAAAACAAAGTTCAGCTTCTTTTATTATAAGGGTTTAAAATGACATCACCGTCTATTAGACTGGAGAGAAGAGCTACAGCCTCACACGACGCCCAGCTTCTGAATGGAGCTTATGGAATATGAACGTTATGAAGAACATGACCAAGTGCGTTTTGGATCCACCGGTGGTCCCGAGGAGTTTAAAAGGTTAAACTCTTTCATGGCAGAGAGGTACACGCAGGGCAGTGTGAGGCCAAAATGTTTCATTTCTTATATTTACCCCTATTTTACTCTGGTTAACGTGACATAAAATCTCAAATGTAGGTTCGCCTGTCATTTTGTATATTAAATGAAATGAAATTTGTGCTGTAGGGATCACAACCCCTGGCACCACCACTGTAAAGAAATCTTGGTAAGTTTCTCTTCACAGAGCGTTTCACATCAAATCCGCCGTCTTCGTGTACATCTCTTACTTTAGACGTATGGGGAAATTTTTAAAAAATTGGTGCCGTTAGTCTTTAATGTGGTTATTAGAGTACCCAACGTTACAAAAGTACAGTATTTGAAGCAAAACAGTGTTTTCCGAACGTTTTTTTAACTCTCCAAGTTCAAGTTGCCACTCTGCACTGTTTCTTTAGAGCCTCTCTGGCTGGACCAATTACTCGAGCACTTTCAGTTCATTCTCTACATGAGACTCAAATTAGCCATGGCTGAAGTAGCATCCACAGCGGTGTAGAGAAGGCGTGAGCTGGACGGGTAGTAGAAGGAGAGCGTGTCTGCTTAACCTGCCGTAGATCATCCTGCCCGGCTCCAAAAGCAGACCAGTGTAGATAAAGTAAACTTTTCATGTTGCTGGTTTCCCTGAGAGGACCGTGTTTATGTTGGTCACAAGTGACTTCATTTTTCAGCTGCAGCGCTCGGGTGTCAGCAGGAAACCACATTACCCAGGAGTCTCTGCCTCTTATGAGAGGGTGCCCTGTTTCGTGTCGAGATGCAGAAGGGGCGCAGAGCTGATCCAGGTGATCGGCGCGGGCTGTATTCTTGGCTTCAGTCCCGATTTGTGATACAGATGCGCCTGCCGACACGTAGTCGTGTGATTGCGAGACTCCTGAAAAATTGCATTTCCACGCATCGAGTCACATCCTCGCATGCACAGAACGAGTCACGAGGCGCTCTGCGTTACAAATTGTTTACAGGGTGCTGTATTAAATAGGATTTGACGGTGTTGTGTTGGCTGGCTGTTCAAAGGATTATACCGACTCCACTGCTTTGGCATGGAGGCTTGAACCTTTGTGCTCTAAATAGCTTCCACCATTCGACTTGACTGCGCTCTTAAAAATAAGGATGCCTAAAGGGTTCTTTGGAGCGACGCCAAAGAAGAAACAATTGCACTGATTCAAAGATCCCCTTAGTGTGAAGTTTTAAACATGTTAAGGACATATTTTTGTAAAAGGGATGTGAGAAACCTTTTTTATTTAAAGTAATGTAATTATATGTAATGTCTGTATTAATTAAAGCCTTTTCTTAGCGCCTTTCATCCAAGCCAAGAACCATTTTGGAACGTCTTTATTTATTTTTAAAGACTGTACACGCTGCATTTTTTTTCCTTGGTCTTTTTTAAGGTCCACTTATGACATTTGAGACATTAAGTACCAAAAATGAATTTTTACATGGTCATTTTCTTATGCCTTAAAGTTAAAGAGGCTGCTTTTGTTACCATTCCTTTACGGCTGACTGACATGTCGCTGTTGTCCGATGAAACCATTTTGAAGGTTAACTTTACAGGAGAAGGAAAAAACTTCCTTTACTTTTAGTGTAAGTCAGTGGAAGCAGATTTTTTCCCAAGTCATTTTGGGCTGTTGCTTTTAGTCCATTCATCATGAAATTTACATACAAAGTAAACAGGCATTTTCAAAAACTGACATACGAGGTTTTCTTCCGACAGCTGCGATATGTAGATTATCTCTGTTCTGATTGGCAGTACAGGCTAAAGCACCCCACATAACTTCAGCATAAATGGGTAGAGCTCAACTGCTTTAGTCTGAATAGATGGATGGATTTCTTTAAATGTGTTGGTTTTCCTGACATCACAGAAACAATGAATTCTAAATGAGCTGCTTTTGCACTTTAATTTCAATATCATCACCCCCCCCCCCCAAATCCTGTGTCTCCAAATGAACGACTCTAGGATAGGAGCATCTTCTGAACTATCAATGAAAGTCAAGGTAAAGGCAGTTTCCTAAGTCATTTAGGGGCATTTTAATCGGTTCATTCATACAACGTAAATTTATCTTTCCATGACCTGGCTCCTTTAATAGTCTAGATGCTTGAGACGGTACAGTGCCCTTTTTTCTTTTCCGGTACTGATATTGAAACCTCGAGTATGGGTGAATACTGAGGCAGTCATTTTTTAGCTATTTTTAATTGAAAGACTTTCCTTAGGATTAGGGGTGGGCGATATAGCTCTAAAATAATATCACGATATTTCAGGGTATTTTTGCGATAACGATATTTTTGGCGAAAAGACAAAACACTGAATAATATTTTATTAATTTCAAAAACATGCTGTTGCAACAAAATAAATGTTAACATTTTATTTAGTATAAATAGGTTTAAAATATTCAGTAGACACAAAAACAAAAAAGATTCCGATTGAGATATTAGTCGGATTATTAACAGATGCATGTAAACGTGGCTATCGGCTGTTGAGCACTCTTTACGGCATTAGCCACGTATAATAGAGTACAGAATGGAATACGTCCATGTAAACGCTTCAGTCGGAATAGTCTAGACCTCTGGACCTCACGTGGTAATGTTTACTCTCAACGCTGCTCCACGCATGTGCGTCGTTTTGCATCGGATTACTTGTAGTGGGCATGTAAACAAAGATTTTCATCAGATTGTTGAATAGAGTGAGAATAAACCCCTCAGTCTGGATCTGTAATGCGATTGTTTTCAGTTGGATTGACAAATGTCTTTGCGTGTAAACAGCCACTTTTGATTTTCCTCATACTCCACTGAGCGCTTCTGCTTGAGCTGGTGAAACAGATTAGTTGTGTTTTCCCCCTTTTGTTGTTACAGGCTTCTTGCATATCTTGCATATTACTGTGATCTGTTGTACATCCGAGATTTTATAACCGAACCACCTCCACTCTACTGAATTCGCTCCCCTTTTTGGGAGAAACTCCACCACAGAGCTGCTTTGCAGCAAACTTCTTTCTGTTCCTGAATGACCCCCGCAACGAACGTACGCCATGCACATGACGTCATTACGTCAACAAGTCAGAATATCGCCGTTATCACAATATGTTTTTTTTTTTCCCGTTTAGAAATGTATACCGGTGTTATCGCGAACAATATGACATGGTACACCCCTACTTAGGACGAACATCTAAAGGTCTACAGGAAGGCTTTCTCAGATCATCAGGTTTTCCTGCTCTTCACTCACATATCAGAGAAAGCCCACTCCATATCTGCTCCACATGATCCATTCTTATGATATTTTTGATCGTGTGAAGAAGACACTACACACACTTCATTTCATTAATTATATAATTTATGGCCGTTATTAAATCAAAGACAATGTTGTTGTTGTTTTTTTTTGGGGGGGGGGGGGTTTAGGCCTGAAGTGATTGCCCAATCTAAGAATCTGATCTTGCTCTTCCAGTATCTCTTCTATAATGTAGAAAACTGTAGTTATTATTTATTACTTGCCTAGAGATCTGAACTGATGAACATGTATTTTAAGAAGTATTGAGAGTTTATAGTACTTTTGTAAGCCTAAGCCCACCCCCTCCACGGACCCAAGTCATTATTCATCTCAGTCTTTCCCTGGAGACATTGTCATGTTCCAGTTAGGTAGACACTACTAAGCTCCACTTCATGTTTCATGAGATAACCAATCAAAAAAGTGCAAAAAATATCAGTCAACTCTGTTCAATAGCAATTCAAATAGCAAGAAGTTTCCATTTGTTCTTTTCCTGTTCTCCGTAGAAATGGGAAACGGCATAGAAAAAATTATGAGTTTAAGGATTAGGGATAAGGTTTAACTTTCAAATGAACTGTTTTGGGTGGATTCCTGGTGTTTAATCAAAGCATTAATGATTATAAGGACCGTAATGGACAAGCAAGGCTGGTTCAGCCAAAAGCAGTGTTGTTGGCAACATGCAGAAATTGAGCGTCCAAGTCGAGTCTCAAGTCACAGGGGTACAAGTTTGTGTCGAGCCGTGAGTCAGAGTCCAGTCAAGTCAGTGGGGATTGAGTCGAGTTTTGAGTCTTTCATTGATAATTTTAGTTCAGTTTTGTTATTAGTTGTCAGTTTGAATAAATGTTATAGACCTGCGAAGAAAAATGGTGAAACTAAGCATCCCATTTATTAAATGCAGGACATGAACAAGATCGCTATCGCTAGTACATGTCCTAAACCTCTCATAGTGAGCACACAGCCCTTCACACTTCACCTGTTCATCCATCACCACAAAGGCAGATACGGTTTACTGACTGTCATCCCAAACAAACCCACCCAGTGCAGAATCGCTGCTTCTCATTTGCAGCGGCAGCTGTCCATCTTGCAGAGAGACAGCAGATCACTGACGGCGGACAGAGAGCCATTGCACTCCAGACAGTCTAAACTTTGTTTAGTCCCACACACCATGACATAAATGCAGTGAACCGAGTGCAATCCTTTTGTTCTCGACCCCTTGCAGAGGTCTGGATTTGAAACTGAGCTTGTGAGCTGGATTACTGTAGCTGACTGACCGGCCCCTGGTGCGAGTCAGCCGAAGTGAGTGGACTTCCTGCTCTCTGCAGGCTGGCCTGCCGAGAGTCATTAAGTTAATTAGGGTGATTAGGACGAGCCGTTTAAAAACGGCATTACTGCTATCTCCAGGGGTTTTACAGACCGGGGCAGTTCTTCAGGGCATGGCCATAAAGCAAAAACGACACATGTTCTTGTTGGTCAGTAAGGCCTGTAATTTAGTGCATTATCGCTGTTAGAAAACCCTGTAATTTGGGAGGATTTTTACACCATTTGGAAATAAGAGCCGTTTTGTTTGTTTCGTTTTTTTAAAGAACATTTTATGATGACATTTTTTTTAAATAAGAGTTTGATATAGTCATTAACACCATTTGTCTTTATAATGTCCTTAAAAAAAAGGCCCATTTTGATTCCAGTACTTTTGAGATGCCACTAATTTATTGTATGTATGTTATATTGTATTATATTGAAATTGTGTTGTATTTATATGTTGTTTTGTATCACAGGGGCATCATTATAATTACTTTGAGATGGAGAAGAACGTGGACCTGAATGGAGAGGAAAGCCTGGACTTCAAGAATGCTCTCTCAGTCCATCCAGTGAGCAGCTCAGAGCAGATGTATCATCTGCACAGATACTTCACTGAAAGAGAGCTGCAGAAAACATATGAGGAGATCAAAAAACTACAAGTGAGGAGGACTAGTTCTGTTTCATTTCTCCCTTTGTCACTAGCACTGTCCCTCTTGAGCCATCTTTCTTCTTCTCTCCCTCTGTTCTTCCCTTCTGCACTCTCAGCTCTTACTCTCCTCTGTCCCAACCTCTCTGACATCATAAATTCAGTCCTGCTCTCTGTCACTGTCTCACTATCTTTCCTTTTTGGTCTCATGTATGTACACATATATAAACACTTGCTACAAAATATACTAGGGCCAGCGTCCAGATGATTTCCCTGTTCTAATACATCTTCTGGACTTCTGGCAGTTAACACACAAGTTGAATCAGGTGTTCTTGAGCAGGGAAATCAAAAGTGGCCCTTAAAGTCATGAAATTGAATACACTGGATAAAGCAAGTGGCTTGAGAATCTTGTTTCCACTGTTGGTGTTCAGTTATTGACTGTGTCTCAAAAGCCTAAAACCCATCTAGTTAATCAAGTCCAGTTGTCCATTTCTTGAAGATTATTTCCAAGTTCTGACAGTGGAAACATGGCATCAGTAATGCCTCAGTTACTCTGATAATTATTAAATGCTTTGGTTTGTGTTTGGCCCAGGCAGAGATAAAGAACATTAGTCATGTGGCTGCGGACGGGAACAGAAGCTCTGTTTGGCCCATTGGCATTCCGCCTCCCTTCCAGCCCAAGAGTCGATTTGAGGTGCTTCGCTGGGACTACTTCACTGAGGAGCAGCTGTTCTCCTGTGCCGATGATTCTCCCAAGTGCCAGCTGAACGGGGCTGACCGCGAGGATGTGGCTGACGTCATCCAGGTGGCCGTAGCAGAGCTGAATAAGAAATACTCTCCTGTGTTACAACTAAGCTCTCCACGGCTAGTCAACGGTTACCGCCGCTTTGATCCAACACGAGGAATGGAGTACACTCTGGATTTGCAGCTTCAGGCCATGACTGAATCAGGCCATGGGCAAGCCATTGAGCATCGCGTCCACCTGGTGCGGCCCCTTAGCCAGGTGGAGATCATCCCCATGCCCTATGTGACTGAGGCCACTCGGGTACACGTGGTCCTTCCACTGACTAGCCCTAATCGACCTGTGGCCCTGCGCTTCTTGGACCTCTGCGCTTCCAATCTGTTTGAACTGGGCGAGAACACTGTCCTCACTTTCCTGTTCCTGTATGAGCCTGCTGAAGCCCAGAAGGTGGGCACCACTGACATATTTGCTGAAGTGAAGGCCAAGGTGGCTGCTGTGGAGCGCCGGTACCCCAACGTGAAGATACCATGGATTAGTGTGAAGACTGAGAATCCCGGCTTCTTGCGTGTCCTGGACATTGTCTCCAGGAAACACCCAGTGGACACTCTCTTCCTCCTGGCCACAGCTGACACAGTGCTGAACTCAGAGTTCCTTAACCGCTGTCGGATGAATGCCATCAGCGGCTGGCAGGTCTTCTTCCCGGTCCACTTCCAGGACTTTGACCCTCATGTGGCCTTCCCGGACGGGCCTCCCCGGGCTGCTCCGGACCTGGTGCGCGAAGCAGGACACTTTGACCGCTATGCCTTTGAAGAAGCATGCTTCTACAATGCTGACTACATGGCCGCTCGCACGCGGATGACTGCCGACACTCAAGAGAATGAGGAGCTGCTGGAGAACCTAGATGTGTATGACGTATTTGTGCAGTACTCAGGCCTGCATGTCTTCCGTGCCGTGGAACCAGCCCTGCGCCAGGCCTACCGCAACCGGACCTGCGACCCGCAGCTTAGTGAGGACATGTTCCACCGCTGCCTCCAAAGCATCCATGAGGGTATAGGCTCCCGATCCCAGCTAGCCATGCTCATGTTCGAGCAAGAGCAAGGCAACAGCACTTGAGCTCTTGTCAGGAGTTCGCAAAGGCAGGAATCACAGACTGGCTTTGGGCTAGCGTGTATAACTGCTGCACGGTTTCTACAAATCATCAGATATGCTAACAAACAGATGCTAGCCGTTCTTTAAGCAAGCCACTCCTCACCCAACCAATGAGCAGGTCAGAGCAAGCATTTAAGGGACTGCTGGAGTTTCAGATGTGTGTGAAAAGGAATGTCTCAGATGTTCTAGTGAAGGACCTTATCCATGGTGAACTGGTGACCCTGCCAGCAGGGAGAGGAATGGTGACATAAAATGTTTACAGCAAAACCAGAGACCTCATAAATGGTGGAAGCATCCAGTTCCAAGAATTTTCCATAATGCCAGTGTCTTTGAATCCACCCACATTAGAAATGTATTCCTGTCTCACACCCACACTTCCTTTTCCTGCTTGCTGCGCTTGTCAGGTGCAACCAGCTGCGTATAGCCTGTGTGCCTTTAAACATTCTCCTTCACAATACCATGTATTTCACGACTTGTAAAGAATCTAAAACAAAAGTATTTTTCAGTGCAGTACTTCAAATTTGTCCATCTGTATGTGTGTGCATGTGTGCGCAAGTCTTATCACTCTAAACTCATGACTTTCTCATGATTTATACAACAAATTTCATAAATGCACACATCATAAGATGTGAATGTATACGTCTGCATGTGTGTATGCTGCGAGTGCCTCATGCTGACCTCTGTGGTACTGACATACTGATGCTGAATGAGATTAATTGTATTATGTAGGTCAGTCTATATATCTCATGTACTGACCACCAAAAGACCACCCTTCATTTATTCAATTTCCAGTTAAATTGCCCATTAAGTACAAGTTGCTTTTTCAGCATCAGGGGAAAAAAATGGAAAAAAGATAATTACACAAAGGCCCCACTAACTAAATATATCTGTTTCTGCAGGGATATTTTTCATATTTTTTTTATTTATCTCCAAAGTTCAGTCTTAGACGTTGGTTGCATTTTTTTCTCAATTCAGGTGATCTCAATCACCTTAATTGATGTTGAGGTCTGGACTGGATGGTCAGTTCATTGTTCTATGACCACCAGCAGCTTCTTTGATTTGCAAATGTTATTCCTTCAGACTAGGCCTAAAGGTTAGTCTTCAGGAGTTTAACTATTGCATTTTACCTGGGTAAAATTTAACCTAGTATCACAGAGCTTGTGAAACACCTGTAGATTGGTTGTACCAATCAGGAGCCACGAAGTGTGCTGTTTACATGACAAAACAGCCACATCCACCTGTTAGTCTAGCACACTGTGTTTGAAGTTTAAGCCCACAGTTCAGTCGTAAATGGACATGTCCCCCTGAATTGTTCCGCCATGCCTCAGACCTAAAGTGGTGTTGTCTTCTTATAAACACCTGTGGATTTTTTTTCAGCTCTGAAGCAAGAGTGGAGCTTGATTTCTCAAATATGACAGCTTTAAGTGCTGGTTATTTGATGATGACATTTTTGGTGGTCTACCAGGTCATGTTTGGCTGTTAGGAGTCCCATTTTTTTTTTTTTTTTTATCTTTTAGTAATTTTTTTAAACTCCAGTTTTAGAATCCTCCCCTTTTTTCACTTGCCCTTCCTCATGGAACTGAATAATCTTATATTTGGAGCTGTATTACAGAAACTTCTTAAGTGTGAACTCTTATCTGTTTAGTCACCATGACAGCTTCGGTTAGGACTGAATTTAGGACAGAAGCAGTTTTTAAGTTCACAGATGTATCCTAACTGCAGGTAAGAAAACAGTATTACAGAATTACATCCTAACTAGACAAAATTCCCTAAATTCTGTCCTAACTTTAAGATAAATCCCAGAGCTGTCTTGACTTCTGTTTTAACCATCTGTTTCTAGTGTTTTATACAGTGACAGCAAAGTCCACCATAATCATGTTGCAATTATCTACATCAGAGGTGTCAAATCCTAGTCCTGGAGATCCACCAACATGTAGAGTTCAGCTCCTGATCTAGCACACCTGATCCAGGTAATGAAGTCCTTCAGAGGCCCCTGAATATTAGAGCTAGCTAAGCTAGGTGTTTTGGGCCAGAGCTCTCCAGCGTGGTGAAGAATAAAGAACTGAACGTGTGCGTTTATAAGGAGGAATAACGTTAGAAACTGAAACTGGAGAGAAGCGACGCTCTGATAAACAGTACGAAGCGCTGTCACAACATTATTAACGTTAAGTTTATCGTGATTTGGTTCTGTTTGACATTTTTTTTACCTCAGTAACGAGAGCTAAGTTAGCTATGTGGCTAACAAACGTATTTTGCTTACGCGCGTATGGTCGGTTGCTGGGCAACAGACGTGACCGTTGACTGTCGACTTCAACCGATTAACTTGAGATGCCAAGATAAGATTTGATTCTACGGGAAGAAAAGTTAATGACATCGCGTTCCCTCGCAGATATTTTGTGTTCCCTCACAAAATATGTGCTGGTCAGACAGCAAGCCGACGTAGGACCAGAGGTGCCCGACGACATTCCCTACATTAGCGCTTTGTTTTTAGCCTAGCTGACGTTAAAAGCTCCTTTTCCCAGTTTCGCTTTGGTTGAGTTTGTTCAGCGGTTGCTCTCTACAGTCTCTGTAAATGTAGCTTTTACTGTACGAGGTCACTCGGTCTCAGTTTCAGGTTGTGCTCACCTATCGCGTAATAATATTTGGTTTTCAGAAGCGACGCTATGTCTGTACATTTCAGTCCAAGATCAACGTAAATTCAACGAGCTGCTTCGCGTCTGAGCTTAAGCAACGCACAGCTTTCGCAAGCGATTGCAAACCGTTTGCGAGAGAACCCAAAACATTTGCGAGAGAACGCAATGTAGCTAACCCTTTAGTCCTTTCCTTTTATTTATTTATTTTTTAAGCCTCTTAGGTGCTCCTTGACCTGCCACATCAAGCCAAAATAAGAGCGAAGTTTCTGTAATTCAACCCCTGAAATGAATAACTTGTACTTATTGCCTGTTTTGTCTCGAAATGTAAGGAATGAAGGGTGGTCTTCAGCACAGTACTGTATATATGCCGTGTGCAGTGTGTAGCCACTGCTGCTGTTGAAGTAGAGAGGAGCTTTATTTTTCTAGGACTGACGACGCTGGTGTTATCAGCTGACAGGCCCTGTACATACAAAAGATTAAGGGGGTGATGACTTATTTAACAATAATGATACAGTATGTGCAATATTAAGACCAAATCCTCAGTTTGTTTAATCAGTAGTGTATTTTATGTGCAATACGAAGTACTCAATACTTTAAAGATGCTAAGTTATAATGGGATTTTTTTTTGTTACATGAACATGGTTCGGAGGAGTTAAGCCAGTGTTCCCCAGTAGAACAAGGCTGAATGCAAGTAGATGTTCTACTGAGTGTCCTTTCAGGGGTTCATAGGCATACAACAGGCTTATACGTGTAGGTTATAAATGGCTCGTTTTTAGGAATGGCCTTCTCTCCAAAAATCTCATCCTCAGCACACACAGACCTGATGACTGCACTAGTACTGGTCTTTCTGATGTAGCTCCACTAGTCTGGGTGGAGCCCATGTTATGTGCTACAGAACACGCTATGGGAAGCTACATGCTATGGGAAGAAACGGTGTAAACATGTCATTTCACCGTGAAAAATCCACTGAGATCATATTGTATGTCAAAGACCATGTTAGAGTGTGGAGAGCGATTTGTTTGACTTGTATTTTATTTGTGATAAAAATATAAATATCACGTCACAAATGTAACAGATGTGGTTTGTTGTTTTTGTAGTTTTAATACTGGCCACTAGGTGGCAGTAAAAGCAAATAGAAAGTTGCACAGGCTTTCCTAGCATAGTTTAGTTTCCTTCATGCAGACAGTCAGTGCTCCCTCTGGCCGGTCCAAGAACATTTACATTTACTTAGTTTTTACCGTTTCATATACTAAAATAAAAACAAAGTTGGCTTAAGTTCACTTCTAATATACACCACAGTCAGTCACTGTCCTGTGTGGAGCCGTGTGGTGGTCCTGTGACACTGAGACTGGATTTACACCTTGGGATTGGGCCCTCAGCACATCCTTCAGATCCTGTTGACGGTCAGTTCAGACCACAGGAAACTGGTGGAAGGTGACAGGTGTCAGTAATGTTACTGTGCTGTAAATTGTTCTTGTGTCTGATTTCTTTACAGCCAGATTAGCCAATGCCTGACTTTCCTCAGCCCCCTTTTTAACCCAAAGCTCAAACAGTGTGGGCTAAATCAGCACATGATCACATTTTCAGCACATTCTGTTTGCCAATGTCACAACATACATAACTTTATTGGCTCTTTATTGGGCCAAGTGGCATTTTAGATGAGTGAAAAATATGCTGTCTGGTGCACTATCCTGAATTAAATAATGTCATGGCACAGTCACATGCAGATGTTTGAACACACCTGGCCAGATTTTCTTGATTTCCTGAGTGAACAGGTGACCGATCCTGTACAGAGAACTTACTTAATAATGTCTTTTTTTAATGCAATTTTCACGTCGCATAGCTTCACATATCAGAAACAAACAACACCTATGTTGCTGATGTCGGACGAAAACCTCGTATCTCCATTTTTGTGGTTTTCCAGCTTTTGAGATAATTTGAAGATGCCTGTTGCTCTTCACGTTGTGTAAATTTCGTGATGAATGCACTGAAAGAAACGGCCCAGAATGACTTTGAAAAAAATTCTGGTTCCATTGACTTACGTTGAAAGTGAAGCCGGTTTTTTCCCTCTCCTGTAAAGTTACCATTTTGCAGATATAAACTGATTATTTTAACGGGTCCATATCATATTGAAAAACAAACTTCTCTTGTTTTTATATAAATAAGAGTTTTAAATATGTAAACGTCTGTATATGGAAAGTAAGCTGCAAAAATCCCTTATGAGTTTATTATTGTCTGTGTTGTTCCTACAATTGGACATGCCAAGTTGCCCCTAGGTGTATGTGTGAATGTATATGTCTGTGATGGCCTGGTGACCTGTCCAGGGTGTTTCCTGCCTTCCGCCCACTGACCACTGGGATAGGTTCCAGCTCTGCCCACAATTCGGAAGGATAAGCGGCTTAGAAAATGTGTGTACATGTGTGTTGCTATTGGAACCAACTCATTTACATGTGTCCAGCCTACAGCAGTGTAGCACTGCACACTCAACTGGAAGTTCTAAGGAGAGTTTGTCTTTCTGAAAGAGGCGGAATACGGGATAGCCAATCAGAACAGAGGTCATTTACATGTATCAGTCTTAAAGGCACAGTAACAAAAACAGCCTGTTTAATTCTAAGGGCCAAAGAATGGTTGAAAAACGGTCATGTCAAAATGAATTATGACTTTTTTAGGGGTACAGATATTATATGTGGACCTCATAAGAAAAATACAAGAATATAGACTGGTATGGACAATTTATTCAGCAAGCGTTTCTTTGTTAGAAAATCAACAGGGTGCTCATACTCGTGCATACAATTGTATATACACACAATGTTGCATTCTGATTTTAGCCAATTCTGAAAGTGCATCTCTATGCAACTGTATTTATTTCATTGCATTGGCCAGTTCTGACCTGTATCCCAATGCATTTAAAATAATAAGAAAAATCCACTTTTCATTTAACTTTCACTTAACTGTAGTGACCATGTAGGGACTATAATGTTCGTAAACTCAATCTGATAATACGACATTTGCAGGGATTTGTTTCAGAAATGTTTCTAAGATTAAATAAAGTGTAGATAAGAAAACAGTATGACTGGAACATCCAACTAGACAAAATTCCCTACATGTCTGTCCTAAACCACAGAGCATCTTAACTTCTGTTTTAACCATCTGTTTCTGTCGTTTTGTGCAGTGTCAGGCAGCAGAGTTCACTATAACCAGCATAATGACGGTACATCTATCTACATTGGAAACGGTGCTTTGGCTTCTGAGTTTTTTTCTAACAGTGTTTTAAAACCCCAGACGCTGCAGACACGATCACCAACATCACTCTTATTACCTTCGTGTGTTAATGTTGACAAAATATTACAGTGATGGTGGTGAATAATGAGGAGACAGAGCTGAACGTAGACCACTGTAGTCGTGTCGTCATTTTTGTAGTCGTCGTCATGCCCGTATTAGGAACTCCGGGTCTAAGCTCCATTTCTCTATGGCCAAAATTAATTGGGTTTTTGAAAAATGGCCTCTATTGCCCCCCTGTGTTTAATTAAAATGTTCAGCACCCGCTACGTTTTGTTCTGTGTACATTTTTCTCCTGAATACCACTGGATCCAGAATGACACACAGCTACAGCGGTCTATTAGGAGGCATAACATTAGTGCACTCTGCTAAAGCATTTGGGAAATGAAACTGAAACTGGGGAGGAGCGATGCTCTGATAAGCAGCACGAAGAGCTGACACAACATTATTAACTTTGAGGGTTAGGGTTTAGTCGACTTTCTTTACAGTAACGGTTACAGCTTTACAGCTTTACAGCTTTATCAGTAACGGTTAGCTGTCTGACTGACTAACTTGATTACATATTATGTACACAATCACATTCGTCAGATTCATTCACTCACAGAGCTCTGAAGCAAAACTAAGGATACAAAATGTTCCTCCACGCATTGCATGCAATTACACATTTCCACCAGAGAGGTCTCCAAATCCCCAAATCTTACAAAGTGCTGCTTTAAGCCATTCCTTTTGGACTAGCTCGGGGGTGTCCTCTAGCATTGGATATACCCAGAAGACGTTATTGATTGTCAGTACTGTTTACTACAAATACTCTGGTTATAAAGATTCTCAGTGTGTCCCAATTCAGGGGTTGCGTCCTTCTGAGGCTGCTTTTGAAGACCGATTGTGTCACAGAATTCTCCTTCATACGCAGCCGAGAAATGTGTCCTTCTTTTCCGTGGCAACAAAGGATCCAACGGGTGAAATCAAAGTTTCTGGCTCTATTTTTAAAGAACTTTAAAAGAACTTGACAGGAGTGGCGTTTTGTGATGCAGCGGTGAGGGCTGGAACAGCGGCGCTGTGGCGCAAACAGAAAATCCGTCATAGAGCAGATCGTCTCATTTCAGGTTCAGCCTTCGTAGACCTTGTGCTTTAAAGGATGCAGCCCCTAAATCGGGCCACACTGTGGTTATTGAGACAGCAGTGCCTTCCCAGTCACATGCTTAGTAGTGTGTCTTGACAGTGCACTCACGTTAAGACACTCATTACTCGGAGTACCACAGATAACATGGGCTGCATCCAAAGCACGTCATGCTACCAGGTTAAATTGTAGGCCACATATTAATGTAGTATGTGTGGTATAGTAGTATGTATTTTTGGATGCTGCTATAATTACCTGCAAACGATGTTACAGGCAAAACCATTGTGGTTTCATTGACCTGAATTGTTGGCTTGTCTTTACCTGTCTTCCCATGATGAAATGGAGCGAGTATCCAAATAGTAGGTTTAGTATCTGAACACTGGCACTGTTCACCAAATACTCCAGTACCCATGACCATCCATATTTCACACCTCATTTTCAAGTCTATCTTTAGTGGATGTTAATAGCCACATTTACATGCAGCTTAATGATCCGTTAATAATCCAAATAATAGCTCAATTGGAATAGAATACATCCATGTATACACCTCAATCGGAATAGCCTAGTCTGATTGAGGCCATTCAGAATACAATTTCTATCCGATTGAACGAGGTGGTTAATCCTGTAAATAATCAGTTAAATAGGAGAATAATAACCATGTAAACGCCTGTATCCGATTACATTCCCTATCGGAAAGTTTAAGTCAACATGGCAGAGTTTACGCTCTGGTCTTTAAAAGACGGCGGTGGGACAGCCGTCCAGCTTATGTGTCTCAGAGCACGACGTCTTCCTCTCGGCCTTCTTTAATAAGGACATGTGAAGTACGTTTTTCTGAGTCTGACATCATTTTAAAGCAATTAAAAACACAAACGCTCCAACTGGAAACTCATCTCACCTCTGGTAACGTTTAATCTAAGTGGTTCTCGACGCATGTGCGTCATTTTGGATCGGACGACTTCTAGTGAGCATGTAAATGTAGAGTGAGCTTATAAACACCTCAGTCTGAATCTGTAATTGGAATGTATTCAACCGGATTGGCAAAAACCTTTGCATGTAAACACAGCCACAGATATGAACTAGAAAACTAGAAAAACGAATGAAATAACCCAGTAACTCCACCTTCCTCACAAGCGTCACAAATGACAGGCAGAAAAGGCAGTTCATTCATTAATATTTTAATGCGTGTTCCCTATAAAATGGAATTAGAGTGATTATACAAAAAAAGTGAATTAATTTACCATTTTTTTCTCCTTTCTCATCTGAATAGAGATGACTGCGATGATTGCTGTATTCAGAGGCGATTTTGACCATACAGTGATTTCCCTTGGATTTTTCCACTGGCTGTTATCCGTGTCTGGCTCTCAGAGACAGGCACTGTAGGCTATTGTTCCATTCCCAGAAGCATGACACAATGGAAAAGTAACATAATATGATTTAACCGAACACTTCGCCAACTCGGAGAAACAGTGGCATTTTTTCTTTCCGATTGGGTTCGAAAAGAGGACTGTGTGTTTTTTTTCTTCTGAGATCTGTAAGAAGAATGTTTTCTAAATGGGTTCCTGGCTTAAAAGTCCAGTTCTAGGAGAAAACAAACTGTAATTGTTTGAGGATCTTTACATTATGTGGACGTTCTTGCACACTGCAGTTACACATTCTTTAAAAAATCATCCAAAGAAAGATTTTTTTTTTGGGGAACCAAAAATGGCATTTCCAAATAACTGCTTTAGAACTTAGGGAATTCCAATAATTGTTCAAACTTTCTGCATAATTAATCGCTAAGCTGTAAATAAAGCCATCCAGAGTGGTTTGGTGTGAAATGCTCAGTTTTAGAGAAACTTATCAAGCCAGAATTGTTCACAGTGGTGTTGATAGGAACCCGATGTCTGCAGAGTTTGTCTCTAAAAGCTACCTCAAAGAAATTATCGCATGTAATGAGAAATTAGATGTTTTGAGATAAGGATTTGGACTAAAACACCTTTTTTTAATCCATACATGGCAAAGAGGTGCCTGGAGGGCCAAGAACATGCACAGATAGACCCCATGGGTGGGGGTCCTGTCCCTTTTGTCCTTGCCCTGAGTAATTGCCTTTTTGGTCAGCATGTACACCAGTCACTCATAACATGATGACCACCTCCTTGTTTCTATGCTCATTGTCCATTTTATCAGCTCCACTTACTGTATAGCTGCACTTTGTAGTTCTACAGTTACAGACTGTAGTCCATCTGTTTCTCTGATACTCTGTTACCCTGTTCTTCAGTGGTCAGGACCCCCATGGACCCTCACAGAGCAGGTACTGTTTGGGTGGTGGATCATTCTCAGCACTGGTGGTGGTGTACGCTTGACCGGTGTATAGTAATTGTGTTGAAGATCGGTTTCAGCAAGGCTCAACTTAATTTCGGCCCAGGAAGAGTTTGTGGGCACCTTTTTTTTTTTACAGTCTCTGCCCTCTAAAATGTTTTAGCATTGGCCTGTGCAGGGCAAAATAGTCCCTAAAGGAAGCATATTTTTTGTGTTTACCTGTGTTTTTACCATTAAGCTTAATGAGTCTGAATTGTATCACAGCAGTGGTGATGGAAACCAGAGGTTCACAGGATTTAATGCCTCTAAAAGCTACACCACAGAAAGTTACTACATGAATAAGGCATGAGACGTTGGCATAAAACAGAATTTTTTTAAATGCATTCATGACAGAAAAGTACATTATAAGGCAAAATAGTTCCTAACGTAAACTTATTTTTGTATTGAATTATTTTACCACTATTAACATTACATATGGAAAATCAGAAGAAACGTGTAGGTCACTGGTGGTTTTGGATAGTAAATAAAATGGCTATATCTGTGTTGTGGATTATAGTGCCCCCTGGTTCCTGTCACCACCACTGTAAAGAAATCCGACTTCTACAGTTTCTCTACAGTACACAATTCTGCATCAGTCCACTCTGAATAGTTTGGTTTGTGTATTAACTGTTAAAATATGTGGTCATTTTGAAAAATCAGTGGAATTCCTCTTTGAGGAATATACACTATGAAATCATCAGCTGCTCTACACTTGTGAACATCTGCTCCCATGTGTGACGTGTCCGGTCCGTGCATATCGACCGCCCAACAGGTGAAAAATAAGAAGATACTGTGCTTGTGTGAGATATTAAAGGTGATATGCAGACATTGTCACGTGGTCAGATTGACAGACACCATTGTTCTCATTTGCATTCACCAAAATACCTTCATGGTCCATCACAAAAGGTCCCTCAATGAAGACGGATCACCTTGTGTCACGTGAGATATTCATGAATGTAACACCTACACATTGGCTTGCAGTGAAACTGGCACATGTGCTGGTGCTAATGCAGGATGATGCTAATACCACTGTGTGCTGATGTAGTGGAGCCGGTTTGACCCACACCTGGACACGTGCCAAGCCCCCCTGAAAGGGGGCATTCACCGGCATGCGGTCTTCACGAGTTTGACTTTGGCTGCAGCTTTTATAGGTGAGAGATGTAAATGTAGCCTACGAGTCAAGTGCATGGTTCCATCCAAGGGTGAGAAGACTAAGACAAAACTTCTTCTAGCAAGCAAAGTCCTGCTGTACAGCTGCCTGTGTATGGTGGTGGTTTGGCAATATTGAGGCTGGATATACGCCGTGTGCTTGAGCCGTTGTCACGTCCTTAGGATCCTGTTGACAAAGAGGTCGCACCACAGGAAACAGTCAGGACATGGTTTACATCTACAGAAGCCAGAGACCACCCTTTATTCATTTAATTTTCAGGAAAACAGCCATTAATTAGAAGGTTTTTTAGGAGATATTTCTTAGGGGAGTAGATATAATATAATCCACATTCATAAGCAAGTGGAGATTTATTAGAAGATGCACTGTAAGAAATGAAGGTGCTAGGCAGGTCCATTTTTCGTTCATCAAGGTACAAATAAAGTAAATGTTCCCTCAAAGGTTCTACAGCGGCTTTAAGGTCCAACCGTGGAGCTTAAATCAGTTTTTCCAGGTGAAAAGTTTGGATTTGTACCTTTCCATAAACGAATGCTTTAAAACAGAACAGTAGAATAAAAGCCTGGAGGCGAGACGGGGTGTGTGGAGTCAGTCCAGCTTAGAACATCATTTCAGTGGATTATGGTTCAGTCATGTTCCCTGACTGAAGGTACTGAGATAACTCTTTGAGGTTCCTACCTGAGTCACAAAAGGGCTACAAGACTGAACTTTGAAAGTGTGGAAAAATCTTCCTGCAGATTTCTTTGAAAAACTGAAAGCAAGCCTCCTGAAAAGAACGGAAGCTGTAATAAAAGCAGAAGGTGGACACTAGACACTGAAAAATGGATAACTTATACTTAATGGCCATTTTGACTGGGAATACAGTAAATGAAGGGTGGTCTCTGACTGTGCTGTGTGTTATTACCATAGAATAAACATACATTGCAATGCAATACAATACATAAAAATACTGTGTTTACACATGCTTTGCTTTGTATACATTAGCTTTCATTGCTTATTCTTAGGCACATTATGTAGCTCCAGTGCAAAAAAAAAAAAAACTTAATATGCCAAACTTAATTATCTAGATTTGGATTAAAGACAGAACTTCTGCAGTTGCATATGTTGCTGTATTACTGCTTTAGGCTGCTTTTCGGAGAATCAGTGCTTGTCTTATTCTGCTTTAGGCAAGCGCTCCAATGCCATTTAGATGAAAATATCCACTTTTTATGTGAAATTACTTTAACACATGCGGTTACTAGAAGAAATAAACTTACAAAACTTGTAATATTCTAATTGAGATTGCAGGGACTGGGTGGAGAAATGAGGTTGAGTACAGTTTCAAAGACCTGAAACGAGCTGTAGTGGAAATGTTGCAACTTAGATGGTCTAAGATCACATACGTTTGTAATTTGTGAGTCAAAAATGATTTTTCAATTGTAAAACAAATAATCAAGCAAGCAAACAAATAAACAACCAAAGCCTTTGAATAGGGAGATAAACGATAACGATAATTATCGTGAATTGATGTTACTGTAGATCAAACAAAGCAAAAGCTGATTTCAGTTTTAAAGGAGGACTCTGTTGGCCTGGTGTGGTTCTTCCACCCCTCAAACTACTTTGGTAGAATAGAGGAATCCAGACGTCTGCTAGCTGGTGTCTGAATACTGTGATGTGCTCTGACATGGATGTGGTAGGAGTGATGGCAGTAAGGCGGTGTGATCCATCACTGACCTGCTGAGCCAGCTAATGTTTGCTGTTCGTATTAAGCTGATGTGGTTGAGGAACTAAAGAGTTTAAAACTTGTATCCAGATAGCCGAGCACTCGTCACCAGACAGCTAAACGAATCTGTTTTCTCTTAAATTATGACTATTACAAAAATTACAGCCGTGCTTTTCCAGCTGATAAAAACAGCCCACCAGACACTTTCTCCCACTCTCCCATGACAGCCTTATGAATTGTTCCACTGTTTGACGAGTGTTTGTCATGTTCTGATCATAAAGGATAGTTTAAAACAACATTTCACGACCCAGGAGCAAAAACCAGCCTTCAATTTATATATATAGTATGTATAGATGATATCATTGCTATCAGAACAAAACCTTGTGTCTCCAAAATGACAACTTTACAGGAGAAGGAAAAAACGTCCTCTACTTTTAATGTAAGTCAATGCTACAAGGCTTTTTTCCAAGTAATTTTAGGCCATTTCTTGTTGCCCATTCATCATGAAATTTACACACAATGTGACGGGTAACAGGTCTTTTCAAGTTACGCCAAAAACTGAAGATAAAATGAAGATACGAGGTTTTGTCTCGCGTATTGATATCAACTGATATGCAATTTTGTTTTTTTGTTATAACACTTTTGGCCACATTGCCCATAAATAAGTTTAAGTGAAAAGGGAATTCTGTTTATTGTTATTTCCCCCAAATTCTGGGTAATTCAATCATTGCAATGTAAACAAAGTGTTTTGCTGGTACAGAATAGAGAAACATACTGACTCTATGGATTTATTTACAGTGGTGGTGATAATAACCAGTGGTCCACAATGCAAAAACATAGCTATTTCGTTTTATCTGTCAAGATCAAGTTGTGAATCTACACGTCTTCAGCCTTTCGTACGTTTTGTGTATGTATATGAATATGAACTTTTCATTGGGTTCTACTTTTCCTTACCTCAACCTACAAGTACCTCTCTGCAATGCATGGACTTTAAAAATGACAGTTTTAGGCCAAAACCTTCGCAACCTATTAAATGCTTGCTTATTAAATGATGTCTGGTTCCCATCACCACTACTGTGAACAATTCTGAGTCCGTTTCTCAAGAACAGAGCAATTCACATCAAACACATCAACAAATTCACATCTTATCCGCTTAATTATTCATTATAAAATTATAACATGCAAAAATGAGTGGATTCCCCTTTAAGTGCTTTCACTCGAGCAGAACTTTTAATGCTTGCCTTTCGTAGAGGAATTTTCCCAAATCTCTGCTCTTACCTTGGCTTTGACATCCTCTAGCCTGACTGTTGCGATGGTGCTAACTGCTAGCTGAGCTCTAAGGTTCTGTTCCCGGAGGTTCTTTGTTCCCTGAATCTGGTTCTGAATCTGGTTCCTCTGGTTCTGTTGGTTTTGGTTCTTTTGTGGCCTCAGAAGTCTCTTGATTCTGTACTTGACAACCTTGGAGCGAGAAAAAATACGACAGTGAAGAAAACGGAGATAATCACAAAACCAAGCAGAGACCGTACAGGAGCTTCCACACCAGAAGTGGGGAGAACAGCCTAAACATAAATTAAATAATGTCTCAAGATCAAGCAAAAGTTTTGTTTTTCAGTGCTGAGTTTCTCCGTTTTAGATCCTTTTGGTCTAAAATAAGACGCTGAAGCTTGAACGTGAGAGCTAGTCTAGGTGCTGAACCAGCACAACAGAATGACACTGATGTCTTATGTCTTATTCAGTTATGAATGAAACTAAAACTAATTTCATTAAACACTGCTGTGTGAAAATAAAATGAAAGTGTTCATGAAATGACCTGAATATTAAAAATGACAGCACAGCGCAGTAGATCAGCTTCCCGGGCAAGTTGTTGGCTGTTTTAGCGTCCATGTCACACGTAACTGAGTCGTTAGTGTCCCATGTCCCCCCCCCCCTCCAGGGACGTAGCCAGTGCCTGAATTTGTATTTACCATATGGACTAGCGAGTGAATCAAAACACAGCCAAGAAGGACTAGGAAGCCAAAAGCTAAAGTTGGGAAAGGTAGCTGGCTATCTTAATACATTGCTGGCCAAAAGGGTAAAAACATGTCTCTGGCATGCATTTTGTACTAAATAAAGACAGAATTATTGTTTTTTAAACATTTTTTTGATGGCCGAGGTAAGTCACACTAATCCCAGTTAGTTTGTTCTGGCCTCAACCCAGATCTGGCCCACACACTGTAAAGTGAGTAGAACTAAAGGATATGGCCCAAATCTGGTCCAAGTCTGGCCCAACTACATTCTTTGTCCACAGTAATCATGCCAGAATTGTCCCACAAATAGACGTATGAGGCTGTCCAGGATCTGCCCCTATTCTGCCTGACCTCTACCCAGTAGTCAACCAACGCTCACATAAGAAAGCCAGAATCGGCCCAAAGCTCTCTATCTGGGATGCTACCTTTGTTGCATTTAGATCAGTAACTAGGACAGCAGTCAAGATTGGTTGGCACCACAGGCATTTCCAATGGTTGCATGATATATTCCCCTAATGAACACCAGGTGTTGTAGTCAGAGAATGTTCTTGAACAAAAACAACATACACTTGTCAATTCTGTCAATGACGGATACAATCCTGTGCTACAGTATAATTATTTTAGTATAAATCGCCTGAAATTATAGTTTTAAGTCGAGGTGCCCATTCAAATACATGTGCTCACTGGTTGCAGCCTACCTCTGTACCACATGTGCTTTTTTTGGGGTGCAGGAATGATGGATTGTACCTCATAGATGTAATCAAGTATCTCCAATATTGTGAGAATGCTGGCTCCAATAAAGAGGCCCATCTGGCCTCCAATGTCTCCTGAATATCATAAGGACAAAAAGCAGGGAAGTGCTTTGTGAGATTGAAGGCAAAAGCATACTTGTTCTCAACCATTCTGTTTCTGTTCTTTACATGCACTTAGTAAGGCTACAGCTCAAGGAACCACATAGGGAGCTGTTTCTTTGAAGGCTTTATAAAAACATAAAAGCATCTTGAGCGAGCAGATACGTGACGAACCCTACCTAGCAGCCCAGCTATGTCGTACGCTTTCTTCTGCTCTATCGTCTCATAGTTCAGAGCTTCAAAGAAGATGTCCAGTATGAGGAAGTTGTCTCTGTAATATCGGAGATAAGTGAGCAAAACAATAGTGACATTCAGTTTCCTGTTGGGCTGACAGTTACGGAAACAAGCTACTTATTGTTTGTGTTATATAAAAAGGGACTGTACCAGATACAGGGAGAAAATAATTAGCAGAAACAACATAATCTCATTTGAGGGCAGACTATTTAAAAAAGTGCTACTTCATTTGGTTTATGAATGGAGGAGCAAAAATTGCATTTTCATTTTCAATACTGCAATTTTACAAACAATAGTGGAGTAAATTGAGAAGGACATGATGTGATTATCAGAAAGGCTCTAACGGAGAGAGAAACAGCTCACAGTGCTGTGGACATGCTATGCAGGGGTTTTTTATTGCATGAAAACAGAGTTAATTATTTTCAGGGATGGAGTGTTTTCTATCATATTAACCAGCGAGAAGATGAGATGTTTCTATGTGTGCTGCTGAGAGGGAGTCTGAGTTTGTATGCGTGTGTGTATGTACTTGTCTTTCTATACTTCAGAGGACTGGTGGCTGCTTTGCATAAAGCATCTTCAGTAATTGTATTGAGTTAAATGCATAAGGGATCTACTTAAAGCTGCAGATTTAGATCTCAATTTTGTATCTGATAAAAACTGGAGTGCTGAATTATGGATTTTTTTCCACTTTCCCTCATTCACTCACTCACTCACTCATTCCTCAATCACTCACTCATCGGATCACTTTCTGATTCACTCACTAAATCATTACTCGCTCAATCACTAACTCACTAACTCAGTCACTAACTCACTCACTTAATCACCCTCTCTTAATCAATGACTCAGTCACTCATTCACCCATTCACTCATTCACTCACTCACTCACTCACTCATTTCCAACTCACTCACCAAATCACTTTCTGATGCACTCACTCGCTAAATCACTAAATCACTAACTTAGTCACTAGCTCACTCAATTGCTCTGTCAATCAGTCACTCAGTTACTCATTCACTCATTCCCCAATCACTTACTCATCAAATGACTTTCTGATTCACTCACTCACTCACTCACTCACTCAATCACTAATTCAGTCACTAGCTCACTTACTCATTCACTCTCTCAATCAGCCACTCAGTTACTCATTCACTCACTCATTCCCCAATCATTCACTCACCAAATCACATTCTGATTCACTCACTCACTCACTCACTCACTCAATCACTAAATCACTAACTTTGTCATTAGCTCACTGAATTGCTCTCTCAATCAGCCACTCACTTAGTCATTCACTCACTCATTCCCCAATCATTCACTCACCAAATCACTTTCTGGTTCACTCACTCACTCACTCACTCACTCACTCAATCACTAAATGACTAATTCAGTCGCTAGCTCACTCACTCAATCACTCTCTCAATCAGCCACTCAGTTATTCATTCACTCACTCATTCCCCAATCATTCACTCACCAAATCACTTTCTGATTCACTCACTCAGTCATGCACTCACTCAATCACTTGATCATTCACTCAGTCAATCATGCAGTCACTGAGTATCTCAATCACTCTCTCATTCACACATTCATCCAATCACTCTCACAATCACTTAGTCTCTTACTCACTAAATCATTCTCTCAGTAACTCACTCAATACTCACTCACTCACTCACTCACTCACTCACTCACTCACTCAATACTAACTCAATCACTTACTCAGTCACTTAATCACTCACTCATTCACTCAATCACTCTGAATCATTGTCACTCACTAACTCAAACACTCAATCACTCATTCACTCAGCCACTCATTCACTCAGCCACTCATTCACTCACTCCTCTTGCTCTTTTGATTCTCTTGGCTGTGGTGATGTGATTTAAGTAACCAAATCAGATTTGTTGTTATCAAATTTACTTGTCTAATATTGTGAGTATAACATGTTTAGGCTGCAGTGTATATGTGTATGTAGTCATATATAATCATATGCAGTAGTTTAAGCACACCGGTCAGATTACATGTTTTGTTGATTTTCTAAGCGAAAATAGCAACACATTCTCTACAGTGAAGACGACTAAATATGCCACTTATTGGCAAATTGCACAATGTCTGCTTAGTTAATGTATATTTTTGTTTAACATATACTTTAAAATATTAAATGCATAATGGCATATTTTTAGACTTAGATTTTTGTTTCAGTATGTTAAATTGGAAAAGAATTACAGTATAATATACTGTATATACTGAATATTACATATAATATATAGTATATGTAATATATTGTAAATAACAGTAACTGTGCAAAGTATGTTCTCTGTGGTGGATGTGTTAACAAAATGTGAAATTTGACCAGGGTGTGTGTGTGTGTGTGTGTGTGTGTGTGTGTGTTTACACCTTACCTGATATACTCCTCAGTTTTGTGGTATTTGCGGGACAGGTAGCGTGCAGACCCTTTGCTGGGGATTTTAACCATAGACAGCTCTTTGCCGTACCGAGTCACGTTACAGGGAGTTTCACATGGACACGAGTCTCCTGTGTCTTTCTGCAGCAAAGCTTCATAACAACAACAAGCATCTGAGACTCAGATAAAGGCCAGGTTACAGTACTATAATAAAGCAATAAGCCACGAGAGGCGTTACTGTAATGCTTAGTCTCAAGTGGCTTACTGCTTTTGTAAGACAGTAGCCAACATAAACTATGATAAAATACACATTTTCCAGAAAATAATGTAAGTTATTATTGATAATAATCAACATAAACAAGAAAGGTCGTTACTTTAGCGTTTGGTGTCAATGCCAAGCAACCATGGAGCGCTGAATGTTTGAACGCCCCTCTCTGTATTAAATCATTTCATTAACATTTTAACTTTTTGTTGTAAAACGATGAACATATGGCATCATAACACTAATGCAAAAACTTTATAAGCACTTTTGGTCACCAGTTTACCATCGTGAGTCTTACTTGGCACCAATCCAGTGGTGCCCCTCTTCCCACGCTGGGGCTGAATCTCAAATGTCTCCCTGCTCCCTACATAGAAACTCAAATACCGGGATTCAGCAACGTTCATACTCGAAAAACGATCCACTGTTTGGGTGTAGAGGCCTGAATTTCTAAATTAGCACTGTTTGGGGAGTTAAAGTTAAGTGATACTTTTTTTTTTTGATCCCACAACCGGGGAAATTCCACCTCCGCATTTAACCCATCCATGAAGTGAAACACCACATACACACTAGTGAGCACACACACACTAGGGGGCAGTGAGCACACTTGCCTGGAGCGGTGGGCAGCCCTATCCACAGCGCCTGGGGAGCAGTTGGGGGTTAGGTGTCTTGCTCAAGGACACCTCAGTCATGGACTGTCGGCCCTGGGGATCGAACCGACAACCTTCCGGTCACAGGGCCAGTTCCCTAACCTCCAGCCCACGACTGCCCCCTAGTTAGAGAGCTGTTTGGGATTCAGTCTGGGTTTGATGTGACTCCTGACTGAAACATGAACACTTTTACAGTGAATCACACTGTAAGTGCTTTAATTCAAGCCTGTGATATTAATGATGGAGTTGTTTGGGCAGTCAGCTAGCTGACCAATCTAGTTCTAGTTAAGAAAACAAGGCGCCAGGTGCTCACTTAAAAAAAAAAAAACAGGTTCTTACTTCATCAGTACACTCTGTGGTTCCTGTGAGGAGCATTAGAGTCAAAGATTAATCCATTAACACCACAAGGATTTTTTCACGCCATGGTGCAGTGATACAGAGCTCAGGCGCTGTGAGACAGTCAGATTTTAGGATCGGAACTGTTTTATAAAT
>NC_051240.1:18448471-18645971 GCF_015220715.1 Pygocentrus nattereri
GGATCCACCCCCCTCTCTCCATATGGTTGTGGGCCCTTCCAACCTGGATAAAAGCGGATGACAACCGCCCCAGTGGTTCATCTAGGAGTCTCAACAGGCCACATCGAAAGGTAAGCACTTTTATGTGAACATACATTGCACATGTGTATTGTGTCGGTGATGAGCTGGAGCTTCTAGCTTCATCACAAACCCCCTGGTAATAAGGGATCTTAATTGACTGCTGCTTAAAAAGAACTCAGGAAGCAGTCCTAACACGGCTATATAGTCTCTTTAAAGCATGTGTGTCAGGCTCCAGTCCTTGCGGGCCAAAACACTGCAGGCTTCAGCTCACTGCCTCCTTAAACACACCTGATTCAGCTCATCATCTAATTAGCAAGGCCTTTATAAATTGAATTCAGTGCATTGGATGAGGGTAAAAGGTCATCTCCACTGCACTGTGGAATGAAAGATGCCCAGTTTGACAAGCCTGCTTCAAAGGGCCCATATCATGGAAAACCAAAAGGCCTTTCATTCCCCAGTGCGTACAGTCCACATAGAGAAACTAAGCCGCAAAATAATGCTTGTTTCGAATGGATTGTTTTTGTGATATCGTGCACCACAGTCTTTTCCAGAAGCTACGATTCTCTCTGGTCTTTTCGCTCATGTCTTTTGTGGTTTTCTCCTGCTTCTGTTCCATCTCCTCAGCCTTCCTTTTATTGTTGGACTCCTTCTTGCTCATGTTCTCATTCTGACACTCTCACTTCTGCTTCAGCTCCTGCAGCAGCCCCTGTTTCTTCACGGCTACCACAGGATCCTCTGAGAGGACGATATCTACCTTATCACTTTCTCCAGCTTCACTATCAGCTCTCATGATCTTTTCATGTTCCAGCTCCTCCAGCTTCTTCTCCGTCAAGGCCGTGCATTTCTCAAGCGCTTCAGTATTTTTGGAGCGAAGCTCGTTTAACCCCTCGATCGCCTTCTTCACCTTTCTCTTTTCTGCATTCCACTTCTTTTCTAGCTGCTGTATCACTTCATCCTTCTCCAGCAGCTTATTTTTAGCTGCTGATCCAGCTTCTGGATACGCTTCATCAAGGCAAAGTTCTTCCTTTGTGCAGTGTTGTACTCTGTGCAGTCCTTCTCTCCTTTGCCATCTCAGCTTCCTCTCTCTTTTATTCTTTCACTTTCTCTCTGGACAGTTCTTCTGATGCCATCTTTCTGGCTCAGTCCATCTGCAAGTCTTTTGCTTTGAGCTCTGCTGTTAGCTTTTTAGTCACTGACAACACGCACATCTCCTTGGCCTTCCACAGCTCTTGTTACATGGTTTGTGGAGTGGCAGTGTTTGAAATACTCCCTGGTATTTGGGGGAGTCCCATGTTGGCTGGCTATTCCAGAGTTGGCTGGCTGCTTACTCACTCGCCGTAGTGGATGCCAGCTTCAACAACAATAAAATGTTTAACAATTTTGGAAATGCTCTTTTACACATCTCCTGTAGTGTCTTTGGTTTGAGAAATGAATAACAATTCACTCTTTCCACCAAACTCTTGGGAAATTTGGTAAGTTTTCAGATTTGCAATTATGCTGTGGCACATTGTAACGTGTTTCAGAGGAAAACCAGGCATAATTGGTGCAGTTGGTGCATAGTTCGTGACTGGCATAGCGTACTGCGTAACCCTTCTACGCTGTAGACTGGGGTTCAATCCCCTACACTATACCAATAAGAGTCCTTGGGCAAGACTCCTAACACTACCTTCACCTACCTGTGTAAAAATGATCAAATTGTAAGTTGCTCTGGATAAGAGGGTCTGGTATATACTGTAAATGTAAATGTAGTTACAGTTGCTACGCAATTTGCAAGAGCGCCACCCTGAGGTTGACCGGTGCTGCATCGGTTAGTTAAGTCCATTAACTAACGGACAGTGTAACATCATAATTTTCAAGGGCTCCCAGAATTTTGAGAAATTCGGTGGGTCCAAGAGGTTATCCCAGGACCCCCTGTATTTTGCACCTTTCTTTCAACCTGTTCATCGTCCGAACTGGTTGTGCTGATGTGATTTATGTGCTCCTGATACCTGTTCAGACTCTTCTGAGCCTCCTTCCATGCATTCTGTATGCTGTTATCACTGCTGAGATGAGGAATATTCTGCATGTAGTCATCCATAATATCTATTCTTAAGTCTTTTATGTAATCCCTTTTCATTTTTCGTTGACGTCTCTACACTGAAAACATCACAAATGCAATTAAAGGAGAATTCTACCTTTGTAATATTTTTTTAAACATTTAATGGTGAAGATGTGAACAAAGTCATTCAGAGTGTTTTGATGAAAAACAGAAAATGATCATTCGTGGTGGTGGTGATAGAATCCAGACATCTGAAGCGTTTCACGCTTCTAAAAGCTCCCTTACAGAAAGTTATAGCATAAAATGATTGAGTACACTGCCTGATGGCAGCGAGACATTGGTTTATGATGGACTTTTAGGCCAAAACCTTCACAAACCCTTCTTGTATGTATTGATGTTGGAGGCATTTTGCCATTATCAATATAACATATACACAGATCAGGCATAACCTCCTTGTTTCTGCGCTCACTGTTCATTTTATCAGCTCCACTTACTGTATAGCTGCACTCTGTAGTTCTACAGTTACAGACTGTAGTCCATCTGTTTCTCTGATACTCTGTTACCCTGTTCTTCAGTGGTCAGGACCCCCATGCACCCTCACAGAACAGGTACTCTAGTAACCCTGACGTGGTGGTGGTGTATTAGTATGTGTTGTGCTGGTACGAGTGGATCAGACACAGCAGTGCTGCTGGTATGAATAGTAAATAAAATACTATCTTTACAGTTTAGATGTCATGACCCCTGGTTCCTATCACCACCACTGTAAAGCAATCTGAGTTGCTTTTTTTTCCTACAATGAACCATTTCACACCAAGACTCTTGGGCTGACTTTATATCTCAATGACTGAATTATGGAGTCATTTTTAATCAGGAAAATTTGATGTAGTGTGTAGGTTACAATTTTAAATTTTGAATATCGGAATTTTTTCACACCTTTTACATGTTAATATTTGAGAGACTATTTTGTGTGGCGTTCCAGGTCATTTCAATAGTCTTGCACAACCACTGTAAAGCAAAGCATGGGTTATCCAACCAGCCGCAGTTTTCATTGTTCATTATATTAAATGTAGCAGTATTTTTGTAAGTAGCCCTTTGATTTCATATTATACCACCACTAAAAGGATGCTAATTTCTGATAGAGTCCATATGGGATTTGCAATGTTGTGTTAACTAAGCCAGTCTAAGAAGCCAGACTTCTGCCTGTCATAGAGGGTCTGATGTGTTTCCATTTGTCAGTGAAGCAAAGAACTGCCTAGTTCATAAGGAAAAGGCCAACTGGCTGTCTTGCAAAGGAACCAACCACATGGTTACTGCAAACACCCCCCCCCGAAGGAAATAAAGTGGTACTGTGCCAGCAAACATGCAAGGTTATCTCACTTACTAGCTTCTAAATGCTTTAAAGAATGTTGTAAAGATGCAATGCCGTGGTATTACTTCACACAGTTATTCCTTTTTTTGGGGGGGATTTTTTTCCCAATTTAGTCAGATCCAGTTCCCCCCACTAGTTAGGCCTGCCCCAATCACATGATACCTACCACTAGGAGGGTGAAGACAAACACAAGCTTTCTCCAAGGCATGTGAAGCCAACTACCACATCTCTTCCAACTGCTGCTAATGCAACATCATTGTACAGCTGAACACACTTGGAGGAGAGCACTAACCACGAGTTCTGTTAGGTCAGCTAACAGATGCCTGCGCTGACCAGCATCGTGCTAAGGGCAGTGGGAGGGCCGTCTTACACACCCAGAGAGAGCAAGCCAACAGTGCTCTCTTGGACTTCCGAACTCGTAATCTCCTGGTGATGGGGTCAACGCTGACGGTTGCCCTTCACATTCATATTCCACTGCTATGTTTCCCACTGAACTGCGTATGGATAGGCAGTCAGAATGCAACTGATATCCTGAAAATCCTGAAAGTTGTGGCCAGCTTAACATAAAATAGATATAAGAGGCTCTGTACCTCTGTGAGGAACATGTCTGAGGCTGACATTGGCAAGCTAACAATGGTGTTCACTTTCACATGCTGGGTTGCTAAATCTCACAGTTTTTGGTGTGAGATTCACAATTTTGGGTCTGTTCTCAAGCTGTTATGCCACGCTGTGCATCAGAACTATTATTTGTTCTTTCTGCATGATGACATCTGGTTGGTTCATATTCTAACCTATTGGGAGGACACTGTCTGCATCGCCCTCAGCTCTGAAATACGGAGTACGACATTTGCAGTTGGCGCGGAAAGTGGCTTCAGAAAGCTTGAAAATAGCAATAAATGCGAACTCCATTTAACTTTCAACAAGACAGCCAGTTACACTTGACTAAAATTATGAACAGATGCTGTTTGGAACACTAGGCAGAAGAAACTGCAGCTTCAAAACTGCCAACACACCTGCGCCAAGTATATAGCGTTCTTAATGGCTTTAAGATGTCTGAAGTTGCATTAGAGCACAAGTGTGGACTGACTGAAGGTGCCTGAGTACTGGTTTAAGAGACCAGTCAGATACTCTGGTCTGAATGCTAACGAGTATGTGGTTCAAACGAGTGTTTTAGGCAGGTTCCTACACTTCTGCACACAGAATTGAAAATCTCACTCCAGCTATCTGAAAATCAGACCACAAGACCAAGCATGTCAATCCAAAGTCTTTAAGATAAACCAACTCATATAAATTGTCTGTTTTCACCTCAGCTAACATCACTAGTCTACACTCTCAGAGAAAAAGGTATGAAACGTCACTGGGCAGTGCCCCTCCTGTCACTGGGGTGGTAGCCTCAGGGTACCTCACCGTACCTTTAGTCTGGGAACATAACTGACCCATAATCCACTGAAATGATCTCTTCTAAGCTGGACTGACTCCACACACCCCGCCTCGCCTCCAGGCTTTTATAGAATTTTTATAGAATTAACAACCATTTGTCTCACTGTGGAATTAGACCCCTGCATTTAACCCATCCGTGCAGTGAAACACCCACATACATGCACACTAGTGAACACACACACTAGGGGGCAGTGAGCACACTTGCCCGGAGCGGTGGGCAGCCCTATCCAATTGTGTTGTTCTGTTTTAAAACATTTGGTTATTAAAAGGTATAAATAGGGACTTTTCACCTGGAAAAACGTATTTAAGGTGCACAATTGGACATTAACACCACTGGCGCATCCTTGAGGCTACATTTACATTGCTTGTTCCTTGATGAACAAAAAGTGTTCCTGCACAGAACCTTAATTTCTAACAGTGTGGCTACATTGTATTCCACCCCTCCATACCTTACAGCTGGAAAACAGAGAGTTTGTGAAAATTGTGTTAGCTAGTACCATTTGTGATAAATTCACTAGATGACACTGAACGTTTTATTCAATTAAATATATATGAGTAGATTTTTAAATGAGGTTCCTGCTTAATTGCACTTTTCTGCGATGCTTCCTATGTAATATAGCTGCACTCTGCACTACCTGCTGCCCGGCTTCTCCTCCAGTGTGCAGCAGCCTGTAGCCAACTGCAGTAGAATAGTTCTTCTGTGCTTAGTTTTCATCTGTGGTTCATTTTCTATGCGACTTCAGACTAAATCATGTGAAACTCTGACTAAAAATACACATGAGGGCGTCGAAGCCAAAAGAGTCAGTTCTTCCACTACTCTGTGTGCGGGAGTCAGGGTTGACTGTTGGCCAAATGCCTGGAGCTGACTCGGTCAACATCATGCCATAGCAGACATAACGTCAAGGAGTTGAATGGTAGGGTAGGTAAACAACATTTTGGATGCTTTTACTTCCAATACATCAGGCATGCGGGGCGTGGGGGAGCCGAGGGGGCTGGCGCACCCCCTGATTTCAGGATTGCAACTGTTAGAAAATAATAATAACAACAAAACATTCTAAAGCAACATTACAGCAGTCGTGGGCTGGAGGTTAAGGCACCAGCCTTGTGACCGGAAGGTCACCAGTTCGATCACTTCAGCCGACAGCACGTGATTGAAGTGCCCTAGAGCAAGGCGGCTAACCCCCAGTTACTCACCAGGTGCTGTGGATAGGGCTGCCCACCGTTCTGGGCAAGAGGGCTCACTGCCCCCTAGTGTGTGTGTATGTGGGTGTTTCACTGCACGGATGGGTTAAACGCAGAGATCTAATTCCTCTGTGTGCAAAACACAGTAGGCTAATGATTATGAATGAATGGGTTTTAAACTTTATAATAGTTTGAGAGTAATAACGATCAACACGTGCTAAAAGTGTGCAGTAGTTCTGATTTACTGAACAGCATGCTGGCCTCTTTGCGGGTGCATCTTCAAACAGGGCAGCAAACAGAGCAGGTTGAGCTTCAAAGAGGGAAAGTCTATGCCGAGTTATAGACGAGTTCTGAGCCACAAAGCAACCTCATAATTCTTTTTTTAATAATCTAACGTAACAATAACATTTTATCAACTGCGGCCTCGATGGCCTCCAAGTGTTGAATCTCAGGGTGTGACTGGGGGTGTGACACAATCGGTTACCAAGCCACAAACCAAATAATCTGATTGGTCGCTGCTAAGCTCACTGGCACAAAGTTAATCTAGAACGAGAAAGCAGTGGCTTCATTGGTCTGTTAGGTTTATATATTGTCGTATCTCACCAAATTATATACACCTGTGTATTACACATTCGGTTTGATGTGAATAAAAAAAAATAATTTTATATTTATAAAAAATTTTTTTTTATTAATATTAAGAAAAAAATCAGCACCCCAACTTAAAATATCTTCCGACATCCCTGCGCTACATCCTTGTATTGGTGACTTTGGTGCTGCCTTGGTTGAAATTAAGTGGAGTCGAGGGGTTCCACCAACTCCGAAACTCCAAAAAATCCAGGGTCGTGAATCACTGACCAAAGATGCAGGCTCTACACTGCCCTCTGATGGAGCACAGAATTCAGACAGCTCATCATTCTGAGCTGAGAACGAATATTAGAGAGAAGATAATTTGCATATCAAAATTCCTAATTTACTATGTGACTTCATGACTGTGTTTGAATATCCAAACATTCTGACCCATCTTTAGTTCAAAGTGAAAATTAGAGCTAAATGAATTACATGTAAATATCAAAGAGGCAAGTCTACACAAGAATCTGTACATGGGTGCCCTGGTGTGAAAAAATGTGGGAACCCTTAGTGGGTATGTACTGTGTCCCTGTATGTCATATACGCCACTAGGCTGTAGGTGAGGTCTGGCCTCTTTTATCAAAGATATGTTCCGCAATGCATAAATGAATAGATGAACTGTACAAATATCTGATTTGTAGTCCGTCCTGCAAGCTGTGAGCCGATTAATGTAGCTGCCCAAGTGACTCCTCTTCCAGAACCCATAAAAGTGGGAAAAGAACGACAGAGAAGCGGTGAGGGAAGAGGTTGGCACTCTGAAAGCTTGATCGTCAATGAGATGTGCTGCGCTTATATAGGCCTTAGATGTGACTGGCAAGGAGCTTGAGGCTCATCTCTGCGGAAAGCTCATTTCACAAATGGCCCCGAAAATCCATTTCCAATGAACGGCTTGACTGACAAGCGTGAGGATGATTGATGGAACTGCTGATGGTGTGTGCCAGTCAATAAGGTGAATTTACAGATGAGACGTGCGCTCTAAAAGCAGTGAGTCTACATGCACACAAGTTTTTACTATAATGTCAGGACATCATGGGACATATGTGATGGCATGTATACACCAATCAGGCATAACATTATGACCACCTCCTTGTTTCTACTCTCATTGTCCACTTTATCAGCTCCACTTACTGTATAGCTGCACTCTGTAGTTCTACAGTTACAGACTGGAGTCCATCTGTTTCTCTGATACTCTGTTACCCTGTTCTTCAGTGGTCAGGACCCCCATGGACCCTCACAGAGCAGGTACTGTTTGGGTGGTGGGTCATTCTCAGCACTGCAGTAACGCTGGCGTGGTGGTGGTGTGTTAGTGTGTGTTGCGCTGGTCTGTGTGGATCAGACACCTCATTGTCACTGCTGGACTGAGAATCGTCCACCAACCAAAAATATCCAGCCAACAGCGTGACCACTGATGAAGGACTAGAGGATGACCAACACAAACTGTGCAGCAGCAGATGAGCTGTCGTCTCTGACTTTACATCTACAAGGTCAACCGACAAGGTAGGAGTGTCTAATAGAGTGGACAGTGAGTGGACACAGTGTTTAAAAACTCCAGCAGCACTGCTGTGTCTGATCCACTTGTACCAGCACAACACACACTAACACACCACCACCACGTCAGCCTAGGTCATAATGTTATGCCTGATTGATTATGATTATTTTATCATTGCTGTCAGATCAAAGTTTGGTAAAAATAGTCTCCAACACAGAAATTTGATAGGAGAGAGAAAAGCATTCTTAAATTTCAGTGTCAGTTAATGTAATATGATTTCATTTAAAAAAATATGTAGCATTCCTATTGGTCCCCTCGTCTCAATGTAAGTATATCAGTGTAAAAAAAAAGGTTTTTGACCAAATCAGTGAAATGTAAGTATTTATAATCACATGCAAAATGCTAAAGTGCATTCAGTCAGACATCATGGGGCTCATGATAACAAAGAAAATGTTTAGATGGCAGCACTGAGTAATGTTTATTTGTTAGCTATGTAGCTAATGCTAACATTTTTAGCATTTAGCATTTTCCTGGCAGAATAGGTATTTGCTTACCTCTACCCATAATTCTGCATCACTGTAGACGTTTGTGTGAGTGTCTGAGTACTGATTTGGCAGTGCAATCAGTGCTGGATAGTAACTGAGTAACTGAGTAAATGTAATTAGTTTCTGTACTTTAGTATTTTTGGTGTATCTGTACTTAAGTTTTTCCGTTCTGGGCGACTTTTTCCTTTCACTCCACTACATTTCAGAGTCTAATATCCGACTTTTTCCTCCTACATTTTGAGAAATCTGTCGTTCCTTTTGGTTTCTGTGTGTATAAAAACGTAACATGTCAAAACGAAAGAAGCGCAAAGCCAGAGCACCAATCAGGGCCCAGCGGTCACTTTGTTTAGAGCTGGTTTTGACCTGTTGGTCATACCGACCCAGTGCAGCACGCGGTTCAACGTCAGCGCAGCAGCGTAAAACTTTGGGAGAGTCTGTTCAACATAAATGATGAACTAACCTAACTTTGTGTAAATAGAGCTCAATATAGAAATATGTCCACATATGCAGTCGAGACTGACGCGGCTTTTTTCTGAATTTCTACAAACACCATTTCATTTTATAGTAAATGAGTTTGGGCTGGTTTATGTTTATGAACAGACGCCTACAGATCAACATAGTAAAGGAGCTCATCTGTGATCCTGAGTTTAAAGCCAGTTTTTATTCAACTTAAACTTGGAACTAAGTTGCCAGTCTTGTTATAAAAATGATAACAGGACATCAGAGCCAGAATTACTCTTTTAGTACTTTTACTTTATACTTAAGTACATTTGAAGGTAAATACTTTAGTACTTTTACTCAAGTGGAGGTCTAAAGGGAGGAACTTCGACTTCTACTGGAGTGATATTTTACACAGGGTGTCTCTACTTTAACTCGAGCACATGGTTTGTGTACTTCATCCACCACTGAGTACAACCAATGTTATATACTAATACTCAACTAAAATTTCATGATCATGACAGTTTAAAATATCAGAAAAAAATAAAACATAAAAGATAAAACAGCACATAAAATTCCACAATATATGAAATTCAGCAAATAAACAGTTAATGTGCTCTAAAATGTGCTGAAGTCTGCTCTCTGTAGAGGATGTGCATTTATTTAACGTGATCATATGTCCTCATTTCTCAGGTCATGTCCTTTTTTTCGGCATCCCAAGAGGATTTCTAAATTGCCTAAAATGTCCAGGATTTGGATTTTCCTCCTACAGTCTGCCATGTGACACCATGTGGGCCCCCAATGTCCTCTTTTTTTGAAAGCCAAAACATGGCCACTCTAACTCATTTTTACTAAGAGAATCTACAGAGCATTTTGTTTGACCAAGGGTACCCAAACTTTTGCATGTGACTGTAAATGTGACGAATCTTCTAAGCCTGACCCTAAATGTTCACTTCAGAGTCTAAAAGGATTTTTTTTCCCTTTTGTTTTAAAAATGAACCATCCAGCCTTTGTAGGAAAGCACTTTTCAGAATGAGGACTGCTGTGTTTGTCACTGTAGATTAGCTTCACTTCCTCTGGTTCTCATACAGAGACAAAATGTACACACACACACACACACACACACACACACACACATTTAAAGGTACACACCTGGCATGTGGATCATCCTGCAGTTGCACTCTCTCTGGACCTGTATGCTCTCGCAGTGCAGTCTGCAGGCGCTCACGCTGTAGGTGTCGTATCCTGGGATAACAGGCTCAGACGATGCTCGACAGTTCCCCCATGGCTGTGGCAGATACGACAGCTGGTGGGACGTTTACAGAGAAACACATTAAAAAGTGCTGGGTTAACAAAAGCAAATGTCTTTACCAATAGAATCACCTTTTTATAGGTCCTCACAAGTATCACCGGAGGCAGTATAAGTCCTCAAATGCACATCAAACCAATATTGTAAGTGTGTCCCTGTGTACGCCTTTCAAAAGCCAAAGTTATGTGCTGTTAAAGTGCACTGTAAAAATGATATCTAAGCAAGTAAAAACATCTTCAAGCCACATTAAGTAAGATTTTTGCTCAAATCGAAAGATGTAACATTATTGTGTCAGGAAAAATAAACACATGCTGCCGTGAGTCGCCCTGCAAAGCCTGAAATAGTCATTTAGGAGGTTTCAGGCTTGATTTGGTGGTCATTTTTCAGACCACATCATACGTGTTTACATATCAGCGTCAACCCGTGTTAAACATAAGATCCGACTCAATGTTTAGGTGTCAGAATGAACATTATACTGATGACAATAGTCTAAAAGTCAGTTACATCCTATGAAGACACGTCCTTCACCAAGTTCTCTTTAAATTCTCTTTCAAATCATCAGTTTCTCTCAATCATCCGATTCATCCGCAGTGCATGCAATTACACCTTGCCACCAGAGAGGGCTCCAGATCCATAAATCTTACATGATGCAGCATCAGAGTTAGATAATATATCTAAAATTTCTCATTAAGAGAATGTTGTAAGTTGAATATTATAAGACTATTTCATCTAATTCTGTACATTTTAGTTGTACATTAGTTCATCTAATAATCTGATATTAACACTTAAGAAATAATCCTGATACTTTTGCTTATTTCAAGAATTAATATTTGAAACAAGTGCCATTATTTACCGATGGAAAACACTTTCACTAGTCAAAATGAGAATCAAGTAAAATGTATAGAAATAGGTTAAATGACGTTATAATATTCTTACAACAATCTGATAATGTGAAATATTAGATTCTTGCAGGGATAGTTTACACATATTTGCAGTTTATCCTTTAACCCCAAAAGTATTCACCGCAAAAAAACTTAGCAAGCAAAATGATCTCATATGCAGCCAAAACAATAGAATTTTTGCCGTTGCTATTGATTGCCTTACAAAACATAAGATTTAGTGTAAGATTATTTTAGATAGTTTAAGAACTATTATCTTTATCCGTACTAAAATTAGCCTTATTTTAAGTCATTCTTGGCTCAAAAAAGAACAAATGTCTTTCATCAAGTTGTGATAATCGTGTCAATAGTTATGATATTGATCGTTTTATTTGTTTAGGAATGAGTCTCCTCTTACATTGTGTTACTTCAAGGATTTTGAGATACACTGCAAAAAAGGCATTAACAAAAACTGGGAAAAAAATTATACTATATTGCATATACATATACATATATGCTCCGTTAAATATGATAAGTGTGCTTATCTTCTCTTGTAAACTTACCCATTTTGGAGATATGAGGTTTTACTTTCAACAGCAATGACATACAAAAAATCGTATTAAGCAAATTTTACTTAGTAAGATTTTTTGAGAACAGCAATAAAATCTGGTTCTTCATACCTAAATGTCTAAAAACAAGTAAGAAAATATGTAAATAGGGCATTTTAAATGTGTCCTAAGGATGTCAGTTTCTGTTTCCATACATGATAATAAGATACAAAGACTCCAAGTCTATTTCTTTCACCTTCAAGGACGAAGCGACATTGGGCCTCCTTTACCAATCGATGAAGGAGGAATATCTTTTTGAATTACGACGATTCTGACCTTCACCAATTATTTCCTATTTGGGATTTGTTCTTAGGTAAGAACGGAACCTACACACACTCAAGAGCACAAAGATGTGAACAGTTCTGTGCTTTAAGACCACGTCATGAATCGTTTCTTACCCCCTTTCTCAAGAACAGATTTATGGAACAGCGTATTGGTGAATATTGATGAATGAGGCCCATTACATTAACCTAAGAATATATTGTAATCTCATATTTGTTTGTATGATTTATGACAACTGTGTGACTGTATGCGTGAGTTCAAATCTTACAGAAACAGACTTTAAACATATACCATAAACGTGTTGTCCGAGTGACTACATATGGGGTAAGAGGGAAATTTGTTTCATTTCAATGATACACTAGTATGACACTCAGTGCTCTCGTGTTCCCTTATCAGATGCATGTTCTCATTCTTGGATCATACCCTCTGTTCCTGGCAGGATACGAAGGTCTGGAATCCTGGAGAGACTCCGAAACCCAGCTGGTGAATGTAGGGAGGCTCGTCCTGGCTATGGATTTGAACACGAATCCCTGCCTCCAGAGTTGTCTCATCTGAGCAGAAAGGGAAGGCAAGTAAACATCTAGTCATTTTCTCTTTTGTGTGGTCAGACTTTAATGGGAAACCAAATTTCCCTGGCCTTTTTGAAATGAAAGACTTTGGTGTGGCATATAATCATTGTTAATGTTTCAAAATGGACCATTTGGAGGCAGCCGTGGGCTGGAGGTTAGGGAACCAGCCTAGCGACCGCAAAGTCTCTGGTTCGATCCCCTGAGCCGACAAGAAAGGACATGATTGAAGTGCAAGGCATCTAACTGCCAGCTGCTCCCCAAGTGCTGTGGCTAGGGCTGCCTACTGCCCTAGGCAAGTGTGATCACTGCCCCCTAGTATATATGTGGGTGTTTCACTGCACCGGTGGGTTAAATGCTGAAATTTTCCTGTTGTGGGACTAATAAGGGTCAATAATTACTTGTCAGTCCACATATGAAAACTGTTGTTTTTGTGGTGTTATAAAAACCGATGCATTTGCACTGACACTGTATGGATAAAGTATTGGGACACCTACACATTAAACCTGCAGGAGCTTTTATGAACCCCATTCTAAATCAAAATGCATTAATATGATCTACAAGATTTTGGAGTGTGTCTGTGTTTGCTCGTTCATCCAGAAGAGCATTTGTGAGGTCGGACAATGATGTTGGACGAGAGGGCCTGGCTCATCCCAAAGGTGTTTGATGGGGTAGAGGTCAGGGCTTGGACAGGGCCAGTCAAGTTCTTCCACACCAGACTCACCCAGCCAGGCCTTTATGGAGCTTGCTTTGTGCACTGGGGCTCAGTCATGCTGGAACAGAAATGGGCCTTCACCAAACCGTTCCCACAAAGTGGGAAGCATACAATTGTCCAGAATGTCTTGGTCTGCTGAAGCCTTAAGAATTCATTTCACTGGAGCTAAGGGTTCTAGTCCAACACTGGGAAAAACAACTCTGTAGCATCATCCCTCCTCCACCAAACTTTACAGCTGGCACAGTGCAGTCAGGCAGGTAACGTTCTCCTGGCATTCGCCAAACCCAGACTCATCATCACTGCACAGAATATGTTTCCTCTGCTCCAGAGTCCAGTGGTGGTGTGCTTTGTATTACTCCATCAAGCGCTTGTCAATGTGCTTGGTGATGTAAGGCTTGCATGTAGCTGCTTGGATATGGAAACCCTACCATGAAGCTCCCAGTGCAGTATTAGTGCTAATGTTAATGCCAGAGCAGGTTTGGGTCTCCAGTTATTGAGTCAGCAGAGCATTAGTGACTTTTACACGCTGTGCCTCAGCACTCGACGACCCACTCTGTAACTTTACGTGGTCTGACACTTCATGGCTGGGTTGCTGTGGTTCCTAAACTCTTCCAGTTTTCAATAATACTGCTCACACTTGATCATGGAATATGTAGGAGGGAAGAAATTTTGAGAACTGATTTGTTGTAACAGTGACATCCTGTTACAGTATCACAGGCAGACTGCATGACTAGGTACTTGTGTGTGGCAATGGGATTGAATGAAACACCAATCCAGTCGTTAAGTGGTGTGTTACAGTAATTTTGTCCATGTAGTGTTCATGCCTATTCAGCCTACTGCAGTTTAGCCCTGTCAATTCACACTAAAGATATAGGCCAATACAGTGCAGCCAATCAGAAAGGCACAGTAATAAAAATAGTCCTTCAATTCTAATTCAGCTGTTTAATTGTAAGTTAGAAGCACAGATTGGACACTTTCCACCAACTTCATTACACTGGCCACTTTATGAGCTCCACTTACCTCATAGATTTATTGGCTGTTGCCCAACTGTTGTCATACGCAATTTCTCTCCTTACTCACCATTGTCAGTTTCAGATTTGTGGTCAGTTTCTGACCACAAATCTGACAGAGATCAGCTTTCTGCCCATTTTACATGTACACAGTTAATTTCAACTCCACAAGCCCATCAGTGAATGCAGATTTCTCTTCCTCACACTCACACTTACTTTCGTTATTAGTTTCATAGTAGTCATTCAATAATAATAGCTTTTAGGGGATTAGGGCTGGGCCATTTTTAGTTAAGGCAACAGTACTTATGGTACGGTTTACTCTTTACTCACTGGTCTCTCTCCAGATAGGGAGGTACTCATCTTGTTGTATGTCCAGCATCAGCTCCAGGCCGTTCCCCATGCCCCCCTGGCGCGTCCGCTTGGCAGATGTCTTGTTCCCGTTGAATGTGTAGCACTTTCCATAGCGAGTGTACACCTACAGTTCAGAAACACACAAAGTATGTCGTCATGTTACACGCACGCAGCCACTTTGCTTGCTTTTCATCTTTCGTAGGACCAATTTGAAGACCCTTTGAAGTTTAAGTGGGTTTTGTTGTGGCATAAAAGGCTCTGTAGACATCAGACACACATTCACTAATGATCCAATGTCAGGAAGATGGGCAAAAAAGAAAACACAACATTGCCTTCTGTCTTGTTTGTGTAATCTTGGTGATAAACCCACATGAAGGTTTGGCCAGTGCACCTACACTTTAGTCTAATTCAAGTGCACTCTGTTTCCTGGCACTGGACGCTATGTGCTTATGTTATCAAAGTAGGAAAGACAATGCTCTACTGTTCTATTAATGTAGCTTTGGCCTAGAAGGACCATAAACTCTTATGTAACGTTCCTCTCTGTCACTTTTATTGTATTTTGCTGACCACAATCACACATAGCCTCGCCCTGTTCTTTTGTGATGGAGGCCTTATGCGTACAGATCTAATCACACTAGAAAATGTTCCCCACAGCAGATGGGAGGAAATGAAGAAGAGGCTCAAATTCATCATGATGTATGATCTCCTGTAAGACTTGCTGCAAAGTGAGTACATATTGCATACCTCTCACTAAAGCATTGTGCCTGTAAATATTCTAAATGGTCTGCGTTTAAAAGCTATTACAATTTTACAATTGCCATAGATCTGCTGCCACGTCCCACTTCTTTCTGGTGGCGCAAGGACAATTACAAAGCTCACAGAAACATCTGGTGGCCTCGTCAGCTTGCTAGGCTATTTTAAGGCTTTGTCAGAAACGCTGTCTTGTTTCAAAGTCAAGGGTCAGTGTCTGATTGACTTAATGGCTGGATAAACAAGGCCCATGCTTCATGGGTTATGACACAGCGCACTCTCACTGGACTCTTTATTAGAAGCCTACCTTTTAGCTGCATCTTTCTGGCGCACAGTTGGATGAAAAAGCTTGTGCATGAAAAGCTTGTGTTAGTAATTCACCAGCCCTTCGTTTGTGGTGAGCTTTTGATCATGGAACAGCTCTTAGCTGGGTATTTCTTTTTGTGCTGGTCTGGGTTTTTTATATTTTTACCATTTTTTCCTTCAATTTTGTCGTTGTCAATTCCACCTGCTAGCTAGGTCTTCTCATCACAAGTGTGACCAAGCTGGGAGTGATGGCTAACATATGCTTCCTTTGAGACACAGGAAGCTTCAATGCATGCGTAGCAATGTCATCTGATGGCTCAACACGCTTGGAGGAGAAAATTAATTGAACTAATTCAACAACGTGTGCACTGTAAAGTAGCCCTTAGCCCTTACCCTTCAGTTTTGCACGTTCACGATGGGGCGAAGTGTTGTGCCTACATGGCCCTCCAAATGGATTGTTATGAGAAAAAAAAGAAAAACCCACAAATGTGAGAATTTTCTCCATTAAAAATGATAAAAATTGTAGTAGTTTGCTAAATTTCCAGTTCCACCTTAAATGGTGCGGCAGTTACATTCTGGCACTTTTTGGCTTGGAATTGCTGCAATATTTAAGGTAGAATGGGAAAATTCCAACAACAAGCTGGCAAATATCTGACTTCAGCTTCATATCACTGAAGAATTAGAGGTGGGCCATAAGAAATAATTGTCACACTCTTTGAAGGCTTATGATGCCCTAGATGTAACTAAAGCCCAGCAGTGAGGAGCTGAACTTTACCCTCCTCTGCTGTCACTGAAGACTGGCAGGGTCGCCTACAGAGCAGCGCTAGCTGTTAATGAAGTAATGCTCTTTTTTATTTGAGGGTCCCATTTCAGAGAGAAGATTTTAACCACTACCCCTTGTAACTCAGTTTTAAGGGGCAAGGTGACAGCCTCCTCTGGAAAGGCTTGACTGAAGGCATTCACTTCCATTCCGCTGCGAAAGCATCAGTGAGGTCAGTTGCTGATGTTAGTCAAGAAGGCCTGGCTCACAGTCAGCATTCCAGTTCATCCCAATAGTGTTGGATGGGGTTGAGGTCAGGGCTTGGTGCAATATAGATAAGGCCTTCCACACCAAAGTAGAAATACTAGGTGGGTATTTCTAATAAAATGGCCAGCAAGAGAAGTTTGATTTGGGATGTTTGGATTGTGTTAGTTATTGATTGTATATGAGAGGATCTGAATCAACCCTGTGTCCGACTGATAGGCTTAAATTATATTCAAAGCAGACTTTCCACTGACGGAGTCACTTTGATTAAGCATAATCTGTGTTCAAAAAACCTGGAACCCTGGCTGTTGACACACAAAATCAGCTGCTGCCACTACTTCACCTTGGATTTATGCTGACTGTACAAGCCGTGAAAGATAGGGCAGGCGACTTTTGACTATCTGATGTGCCTTCCTCCACGTGAGGCGGGGCTTGTACCTCAGCAGATGTTAAATCCCATCAGCGCTAAGCCAGAGTGAAGCAGATGGGATTAGACCCTGGGCCCTGCAGGGGCGAGAGAGCACACTATAAGCATATTGAACACACACACACACACACACACACTCACACACTCACACACACACACACACTCTCACACACACACACACACACACACACACACCCTCTCTCATCAATCTCTTTGCCTGTCACTCCGTCTCACTCTCTACAGCCTTCATAGGGTGGGGGTGGGGTGGGGGAGGGTGTCCTTCTTTAAAACCAAAAGTTGAGAAAGAGATAGATCACGACTCTCCCAGTGGAACACTGGACAGCGTGTTAAGTTGTTTGCAAGCTCTCTAACATCAAGAGACTTCCCCTGAGGGCTGTGGAGATAGCCAAGTTCACTGTAATGCTCGGAGGCAGAGTGCTGTGTTTTTAATGTCTAGTTGCTGTTTGTTACTAGTAGCACCTGATAACCATGTAAAATAAACAACTGCACTTTCCTCACTTGCTTTTTGTGGTCTTTCTTCAGTGCATGCTTAGATGTACATATTTGTGCATTAAGCACAAATGTGCAAGTATTTATTAAGATTGCACTTGTGCAGTTATGTACACTATATTGCCAAAAGTCCTCACTGACCCATCCAAATCATTGAATTCAGGAGTTCCAGTCACTTCCGTGGCCACAGGTGTGTAAAGCCGAGCCCCTAGGCCTGCAGACTGCTTCTACAGACATTAGTGAAAGAATGGGTCGCTCTCAGGAGCTCAGTGAATTCCAGCGTGGTACCGTGATCGGACGCCACCTGTGCAGCAAGTCCAGTCGTGAAATTTCCTCACTGCTAAATATTTCACAGTCGACTGTCAGTGGGATTATAACAAAGTGGAAGAGATTGGGAACGACAGCAGCTCAGCCACGAAGTGGTCGGCCACGTAAAATGACAGAGCGGGGTCAGCGGATGCTGAGGGGCATAGTGCACAGAGGTCACCGACTTTCTGCAGAGTCAATCACTACAGACCTCCAAACTTCATGTGGCCTTCAGATCAGCTAAAGAACAGCATAGAGAGCTTCATGGAATGGGTTTCCATGGCTGAGCAGCTGCATCCAAGCCTTACATCACCAAGCGCAATGCACAGCGTGGAATGCAGTGGTGTAAAGCGCCGCCACTGGACTCTAGAGCAGTGGAGACGAGTTCTCTGGAGTGAAGAATCACGCTTCTCCGTCTGGCAATCTGATGGATGAGTCTGGATTTGGCGGTTGCCAAGAGAACGGTAATTGTCTAACTGCATGGTGCCGAGTGTAAAGTTTGGTGGAGGGGGGGATCATGGTGTGTGGTTGTTTTTCAGGAGTTGGGCTCAGCCCCTTAGTTCCAGTGAAAGGAACTCTTAAAGCTTCAGCACCAAGAGATTTCGGACAATTTCATGCTCACAACTTTGTGGGAACAGTTTGGGGACGGCCCCTTCCTGCTCCAACATGACTGCGCACCAGTGCACAAAGCAGGTCCATAAAGACGTGGATGAGCGAGTTTAGTGTGGAAGAACCTGACTGGCCTGCACAGAGTCCTGACCTCAACCCCATAGAAAACCTTTGGGATGAATTAGAGCAGAGACTGTGAGCCAGGCCTTCTCGTCCAACATCAGTGTCTGACCTCATAAATGCTCTTCTGGAAGAATAGTCAGAAATTCCCATTAACAGACTCCTAACCCTTGTGGAAAGCCTTCCCAGAAGAGTTGAAGCTGTTATAGCTGCAAAGGGTGGGCCGACATCATATTAAGCCCTATGGATTAAGAATGGGATTTCACTTCAAGTTCATATGTGTGTGAAGGCACATGAGCGAATATTATTGGAAATATAGTGTGTTTGGACACCGAACAGACAGCATAAGAAAACACACACAAGTACGCACAGGGCTGGATTTGCCAAATCTTCATTAGAAAAAAAAATACAAAAAGTATTCCCCATGTGAAACAAATCCACCTCCTTCCATCATCTTTGGATTAAAGTGATTTCAATTCATATTTCTATTATCAATATTACTTCATTGGGCTGTGCTGTTCTTGGGGTCATACGTGCAACCCTTCATTCTCCAAACAGAGCAAGATGAGTTCTATTTTTCTTTTTTCTGTCCAGGGGAAACTGTTCTGATTTGGCTAAATGCCTTTGGCAGAGGAGTTTTGCTTGGGGTGTAGAAACAGAAATGACTGCAGTGCAGTTCATTGCTTATTGTTGAACCATCTATAGCACATTCTTAAGAGCGTTTCATGCGGCAAAGAACCCTTTAATCATGCCAAGGGTTCTTTTGGTGTTCATGGTTCTTTAAAGAACCATTTTTATTGCTAGAGAATCCTTGAAGAAGCAATTTTAAAGGGTGTAGGCCATTGACTCCTTCACACATGCACATATATATATCGCTCACTTTGGGCTGCCAAGTTGCAAGGCCTTCTGCGTATGTTTTGTAGGTCTAAACTATATTTTTCATTTCCTAAGCAGTGGCTTACTGAGTGTCCTTGCTTATCAGGGTCTAACTATTGCTCATGTCTTCTGGTTTGTCTCTATATGGAAATGCCCGTGTTTCTTTGATTCATGTTTTGAACTGTAACAATAACTCCAGGAAGTGTCCAATCAGCAAGACTCTGAATAAGAATCCTGTCTCTAAACCCCACCCCTTACAATTACAAAGCACAACAAGGATACAAGAGTGAATTAAACAGGTTCTGATACTTTAGAATGTTAGAGCAGTCTAAGAGGGTCTAACACTAAACATTAGAACAGTCCAACTGGGTCCAACACTAAACTTTAGAACAGTCTAACAGGGTCTAACACTAAACATTAGAGCAGTCTAACAGGGTCCAACACTTAACTTTAGAACAGTCCAACAGGGTCTAACACTAAACTTTAGAACAGTCTAACAGGGTCTAACACTAAACTTTAGAACAGTCTAACAGGGTCTAACACTAAACTTTAGAACAGTCCAACAGGGTCTAACACTAAACTTTAGAACAGTCTAACAGGGTCTAACACTAAACATTAGAGCAGTCTAACAGGGTCTAACACTAAACTTTAGAACAGTCCAACAGGGTCTAACACTAAACATTAGAACAGTCCAACAGGGTCTAACATTAAACATTAGAACAGTCTAACAGGGTCTAACACTAAACTTTAGAACAGTCTAACAGGGTCTAACACTAAACATTAGAACAGTCCAACAAGGTCTAACACTAAACATTAGAACAGTCCAACAAGGTCTAACACTAAACATTAGAACAGTCCAACAGGGTCTAACACTAAACATTAGAACAGTCCAACAGGGTCTAACACTAAACATTAGAACAGTCCAACAGGGTCTAACACTAAACATTAGAGCAGTCTAACAGGGTCTAACACTAAACATTAGAACAGTCCAACAGGGTCTAACACTAAACATTAGAACAGTCCAACAGGGTCTAACACTAAACATTAGAACAGTCCAACAGGGTCTAACACTAAACATTAGAACAGTCCAACAGGGTCTAACACTAAACATTAGAACATTCCAACAGGGTCTAACACTAAACATTAGAGCAGTCTAACAGGGTCTAACACTAAACATTAGAACAGTCCAACAGGGTCTAACACTAAACTTTAGAACAGTCTAACAGGGTCTAACACTAAACATTAGAACAGTCCAACAGGGTCTAACACTAAACATTAGAGCAGTCTAACAGGGTCTAACACTAAACATTAGAACAGTCCAACAGGGTCTAACACTAAACTTTAGAACAGTCCAACAGGGTCTAACACTAAACATTAGAACAGTCCAACAGGGTCTAACACTAAACATTAGAGCAGTCTAACAGGGTCTAACACTAAACATTAGAACAGTCTAACAGGGTCTAACACTAAACATTAGAACAGTCCAACAGGGTCTAACACTAAACATTAGAACAGTCCAACAGGGTCTAACACTAAACATTAGAGCAGTCTAACAGGGTCTAACACTAAACATTAGAACAGTCCAACAGGGTCTAACACTAAACATTAGAACAGTCTAACAGGGTCCAACACTTAACTTTAGAACAGTCCAACAGGGTCTAACACTAAACTTTAGAACAGTCTAACAGGGTCTAACACTAAACTTTAGAACAGTCTAACAGGGTCTAACACTAAACTTTAGAACAGTCTAACAGGGTCTAACACTAAACATTAGAGCAGTCTAACAGGGTCTAACACTAAACTTTAGAACAGTCTAACAGGGTCTAACACTAAACATTAGAGCAGTCTAACAGGGTCTAACACTAAACTTTAGAACAGTCCAACAGGGTCTAACACTAAACATTAGAACAGTCCAACAGGGTCTAACATTAAACATTAGAACAGTCTAACAGGGTCTAACACTAAACTTTAGAACAGTCCAACAGGGTCTAACACTAAACATTAGAACAGTCCAACAAGGTCTAACACTAAACATTAGAACAGTCCAACAGGGTCTAACACTAAACATTAGAACAGTCTAACAGGGTCTAACACTAAACTTTAGAACAGTCCAACAGGGTCTAACACTAAACATTAGAACAGTCCAACAGGGTCTAACACTAAACATTAGAACAGTCCAACAAGGTCTAACACTAAACATTAGAACAGTCCAACAGGGTCTAACACTAAACATTAGAACAGTCCAACAGGGTCTAACACTAAACATTAGAACAGTCCAACAGGGTCTAACACTAAACATTAGAACAGTCCAACAGGGTCTAACACTAAACATTAGAGCAGTCTAACAGGGTCTAACACTAAACATTAGAACAGTCTAACAGGGTCTAACACTAAACATTAGAACAGTCTAACAGGGTCTAACACTAAACATTAGAACAGTCCAACAGGGTCTAACACTAAACATTAGAACAGTCCAACAGGGTCTAACACTAAACATTAGAGCAGTCTAACAGGGTCTAACACTAAACATTGGAACAGTCCAACAGGGTCCAACACTAAACATTAGAACAGTCTAACAGGGTCTAACACTAAACATTAGAACAGTCCAACAGGGTCTAACACTAAACATTAGAACAGTCTAACAGGGTCTAACACTAAACATTAGAACAGTCCAACAGGGTCTAACATTAAACATTAGAACAGTCCAACAGGGTCTAACACTAAACATTAGAGCAGTCTAACAGGGTCTAACACTAAACTTTAGAACAGTCCAACAGGGTCTAACACTAAACATTAGAACAGTCCAACAGGGTCTAACACTAAACATTAGAACAGTCCAACAGGGTCTAACATTAAACATTAGAACAGTCCAACTGGGTCCAACACTAAACATTAGAACAGTCTAACAGGGTCTAACACTAAACTTTAGAGCAGTCTAACAGGGTCTAACACTAAACATTAGAACAGTCCAACAGGGTCTAACACTAAACATTAGAGCAGTCTAACAGGGTCTAACACTAAACATTGGAACAGTCCAACAGGGTCCAACACTAAACATTAGAACAGTCTAACAGGGTCTAACACTAAACATTAGAACAGTCCAACAGGGTCTAACACTAAACATTAGAACAGTCTAACAGGGTCTAACACTAAACATTAGAACAGTCCAACAGGGTCTAACATTAAACATTAGAACAGTCCAACAGGGTCTAACACTAAACATTAGAGCAGTCTAACAGGGTCTAACACTAAACTTTAGAACAGTCCAACAGGGTCTAACACTAAACATTAGAACAGTCCAACAGGGTCTAACACTAAACATTAGAACAGTCCAACAGGGTCTAACATTAAACATTAGAACAGTCCAACTGGGTCCAACACTAAACATTAGAACAGTCTAACAGGGTCTAATGCTTTCAACATTAGAAAAGTCAAAACTTCAGGGCAGAACTTCAGTCCCCTTCTGCTGTGGAGTATGAAGAATATTTTCATACCATCTCATGCGCTCATGAATAAAACAGTTTCTCATGCAAAGAGCAGAACATGAGAAATCTGCACACGCGTCATGTTCCATGTAACTGGCATGCAAAAGAATCAGTGATGGATTTTTTTATGAGTTAGCCTAACCTGCTAACTACCTTATCAAAGAGATGAAGTGGGGAGGGGAACGAGGGAGAGGAAAATGAGAGTGTAAGTGTGCATTTAACGGTAATTCCCTCTGACAGTAGACTTATGTGGGGTTTGTATTTATGCCCGTGGCAACGTTCGTTACCCTTGCCGAGTCATTTTGTTCTCACTTCGCAAGCCTGGCACGGATGGTAAACATCCGGATTGCGTGGGTTACTCTCACGAATGTGAAAAGTGTATAGGAGAAGCACGCACGCCTCCACACACTACACCACCTACACCAGACATACAGTAGCCCTTCAGCCGTAACTGGACAGTCATCACAGCCTCTTGTGTCTTACAGGTGGACAGTACATCAGCCCTCAACAGCAACTGACCCGTCATATCTCATCATACTGAAGGCCCCGTGTGAAGGTGACCAGCATTGGAATTTAGAGGATGTCACTTGGTGTAAGGATGAGTGACCCTAGAACAGCTTGTTTATGACTGATGACCGGACTGTTCTCCCATTTCCCAACATTTCTGCGTGCTTTCATGCTTGAGATGCAAATGTCATTCTGAATACTTTGATGTGAAATTTTAGACAACATACTGACTCAGTGGTGGTGATAGGAACCAGGAGTCACAGTGATAATGCAAACATATAGTTGGGCAAAAATACTTAAAAGTTACTGATGGCTTAATACTTAATATGCTGTTCTAAATGTATTCTGTTATAATGCATTACATTTAGAATCCATATTGATAAAGCACATGGAAAAATATTTCACTTATCACTTACATGAAGTACTGAAACTCTCTTTTTTTTTCTTTTGATCTACTTCACTGCCGTTCCTATAACCCCCCAACAGACACTGATGCTAAAGCTTGTCTCTCATGAAGACGTCCACTACTGTGGAGATTATTCATTTGATCATCTCTCAAAATAGTTTATTAACCATGAGATGAATAACTGTCTCATCACATTGATTTATCAGTCTCCTCAGGCTTTAGTAGGAACTGCAGTATTTGTAAAGGAGCCGTTAAGTGAGGTCTTCTTTAGAAATCGACTTTAAAATAATAATAAACAAGCATCGATGGAGTTACTTTTGAAGATTTTTTTTTAGAGCAGTCCAGCCTCCACCCTGGCTCTCGGATGTAGTATTATGTTACAACTAATTAACTTTTTTATTAATATTCTAATTTTAATTTAATCTGTTTTCTAATATTAAAAAAGGGTTTTAAATCAAAAGATTAAATACGTTCTTGCAAAGTACAAAAAGCAATACCACCAAAAAATTTAAAAGATTTTCTTGCAAGAATGAAGAAGATGAAGAACCAAATTTCAGCCGTTGGTTCTTTTGAAGAAAAAGGCTTTTATTAAGTTCCAGGTTACTTGTCGGCTTGCGGATAGCCAAAAATCCAAAGATTCACCACAATACATAAGGTTTTATACTGTTTTTCAATTTACGGTCAGTGCTCCTCCCCGGGGTATTTTCTTCACAAATCCTCTCCGACCATCCTAAGGTTTCCATTGGCTGTTATTATATTTGCTATGTTAAATTTACTTTTTGACACCTCGATGCTATACAAGGACCATTTTTACGACTCTCCATATTGGGCCTTTTTAATTATTTAAGAGTTACGACCCGCTCCTGCTTGCTGCTTATCTATCTCCTCACTAAAAGCTAGCTTGTTTTTAATGAACAGGCAGTATTTCTTACATGCAGGTGTCTGCTTGTCTCTCAAGACTTTCTGAGCAGTGCCTGGCACAAACACTCCTCGCCTAAAAGCACCAGGCCTAACTTCTCCTACCTGAGCCTGCCTGGGCCTATCTGGCTCAGTTAAAAATGACTGTATTTTAACAATTTCTAAATTAATAATTGCTGCAAACCTTTTATTAATGATAGTTCAAGGATATATTTTATCAATAAACTCCTTCCGTATGATGATATTTTCCTTATAGCCTCAGATGACACGTCCTTCACCGAGTTCTTATTGAATATTATTTCACAATCATCAGATTCATCCATTTGGAGAAGGGGTCCAAAGCACAACTGATGTTACAAAATGTTATTGCCCATGTTGTATGCAGTTATACACTTCCACCAGAGAGGTCTCCAAATCCCCAAAACTTAGATAGTGCAGCTTTAACACAAAACTATTGTAAATCAGTAACTCAGGCATGAGGCAGTGTTTTTAAAACCATCTAATGTGAGGCAGCGTTGAGAGACATTTACCCTACTGATCCGAGCATCTCAGCAGCAATCCATTCTGAGAATTTGCCAATTCTCGTTTTACCTCATTTAAGTCTGAGGAGTTACAGCATGTGTAAGTTGAGCTTAGCCACAGTAAAACTTTATTGACATTATGACTCTGGTAAGCAATCTGAATACATTTATTTACATCGTAATTATTAAAATATGCAAAGATTTTTTTTTTAATTTGTAGATTTCCTTTAAGAACAACCTTTTTAAATGGCCATTTCATTTTTTCTTTATTCTGCATAATTAAACTGTTTAAATGTAAGCAAAGTCATTCAGAGTGGCTAGATGTGAAATGCTCCACTGCAGAGAAACATACTAAATCAGAATTTTTCACAGTGGTGATGATAGGAACCAGACATCTGCAGCATTTAATGCCTTAGGAACCTCCCTCACAAACGGGATTTATTACTATTTTACCACTATTAACAATATATAAAAACTCAGAAGACATATGTGGGGAAGACACTGACCACTTTGAATGAATTCATTTAAAAATAAATCAGACTGCAGTGTGTTTCTGAAGACTGGAAATGGCCTCTACATGCAGTCGTGCTTTATAGATTTTGAGTCTGACTCCATTAGTGAGTAGACATCAGACTCACTCGTTGAACCGAATGTCATAGAATTTAGAAGAGAATCAATTTATTTGACTTGTGAATCAAATAATTGGTTGAACCAAGCCATCAATTCATTAAAATGGACAGTCTAAAAGGTTTGGGCCCCCTGAGTCAAGCCAGCTTGGTTACTTTTTCTCCTTTACGTTTGACTTTTTTTCCCCCAAAACGTTAAACTCAGCAAATAAATAGAAACTGTGCACTAAAATTTGCAGAAAAATGCCAAAGTGGGGGTATTCATACTTTTGAATAAGGCTGTATAATCTCAAATCACAAACCTTGAAGACAGCCTTCTTCAGTTCGCTTTTCTCTGTAGACCAGCTTTCAATCATTATGTGACAATTAATGAAAGTGAGCAGTTCCACTGAATCAGATTCAGATTCCTTTATTGATCCCAGGGGGAAATTGCAGTTGTTACAGTTGCAGCCATTTATATAAAAGAATAAACACTTAAATAATTTAAAACAATAGAGAGAAATTTGCAGTATGTACATGTGATTTAAGGACTTATGAATATAGTAAAGTGGTGGTGATTGTGATAATAAATATGAAACATCTGGTATAAAGCAGTTCAACTATTTAAATGATTTAAATTAAGTTAGTGTCTCTCTGAGTTTTTGCACACACAATTGTTGTTATCGCACATATGAACAGTTTGGTATTGAGTTTTGTGAATCACACACTGAGGGAGGAGTTATGGAGTTTGATGGCCACAGGTAAGAATGACCTCCTGTGGCGCTCTGTGGTGCATTTTGGTACGATGAGTCTTGCACTGAATGAGTTCCTGTGTCAACAACCACAGACTCATAGAGGATCCTGAGCATAGTCCGGCAGATGTTGAAGGACCTCAGGCACCTCAGAAAATAGAGACGACTTTGGCCCTTCCTGTAGAGGGCGTCAGTGTTCTTAGCCCAGTCCAGTTTATTGTCAATATACACACCCAGATATTTGTAATCATCCACCGTGTCCACACTGACCCCCCTGATGGACACAGGGGTCACCGGTGCCTTGTCCCTCCTCAGGTCCACCACCAGTTCCTTTGTCTTTGTCACATTGAGCTGCAGGTGGTTCCGCTTACACCATGCGACAAAGTCCTTCACCGTCGCACTGGACTCATCCTCCAGGTGGCAAGACTCTGTGCAGTAGCTGAAGTCCATGGTGTAGAGGGTGAAGAGGAAGGGAGAGAGGACAGTTCCTTGTGGAACTCCAGTGTTGCTGACCACTCTGTCCGACACACAGTGCTGCAGGCGTGCATACTGTGGTCTGCCAGTCAAGTAGTCTTGACTGGACAATCCAGGACACAAGGGGGGCATCTACTTGTATCACTGTTAGCTTATCACCCAGAAGAGCAGGCCAGATGGTGTTAAATGCACTGGAGAAGTCAAAAACATGACCCTCACAGAGCTGGCTGGCTTATCCAGATGAGCGTATACACGGTTGAGCAGGTAGATGATGGCATCTTCAACTCCCAGGCGGGGCTGATAGGCAAACTGGAGGGGATGTAGAAAAGGCTGGATTATGGGTCGGAGCTGATCCAAGACGAGCCTCTCCATGGTCTTCATGACATGAGACGTCAGTGCCACTGGCCTGTAGTCCTAGCCTGCCGTGTCAAATCTGTTAAAGAACAGATTTAGCTTGTTGGCCCCGTTCACACTGACCACTACTCCTCCGTGGTGCTGGACCTGAAGCTGGGGATGGTCCTCATTCCATTCCAGACCTCCCTCATGTTGTTCTGCTGGAGTTTCCACTCCAGCTTCCTCCTATATTTGTCCTTCACCTCCTTGATAGCTGTCTTCAATTCCCTCTGGATCGTTCTCACCTCCACTCTGTCTCCAGCCCTGAAGGCCTTCTTCTTCTTGTTGTGGAGAGCCTTAATGTCCTTTGTTACCCACAGCTTGTTGTTTGGGTAACATTTAACAGTCCTGGTTGGGACAGTGGAGTCCACACAGAAGTTAATGTAGTCCGTGATACACTCTGTGAGCCCGTCGATGTCCTCTCCGTGCGGCTCACAGACCAATCAGTAGCCTCAAAGCAATCCTGCAGTGCCTCATAAGTCTCCCCAGACCATCTACTCACTGTCCGCTTGGTCATAGGCTGACTCTTCACCAGCGGCACATTACAGGAGCTGAGGTGTACCAAGTTGTGGTCTGACCTACCCAGAGGGGGAAGGGGGGAGCAGCTGTATGCATCCTTAACATTAGCATACAGCAGGTCCAGTGTTCTTTCCTCTCTGGTGGGACAGTCCACATACTCAGTGAAGTGTGGTAGTGCCTTGGCCATAGCGACATGGTTAAAGTCACCTGATATGGCGATAAAGGCACTCGGGTGTTGCGTCTGGAGACGTGCTGTAGTTGAGTAAATGACGTCACTTGCCGACGTCGGGTTGGCAGAGGGGGGAATGTAGACAGTCACGATGATGGCATGCGAATACTCGCGTGGTAAATAATATGGCCTGAGTCCGACAGCTAACAGCTCAATGTCCGGGCAACAGGTACGTTCCTTGATGATCAATTTGCCAAACCAAGTTGTCCCATCACTAAAAGGTAGTGAGGGGAGGGCGGCGCTTTGGGGTAGAAGAACGAGCTGTGGCGGCTAATGCAGAGTGGCAGAAGCCTACTCAAGAGATTACGCGTGTTCTTGTGTGTTCACCGTGCACAGGAGACATCGCTGCTGCCAACAGGCCTGCCGCAGGCGGCTTGTTGTTTCTGAATGAGCTCCCTTGTTTTTAATTAATGCTCCACTTTAGTTAACACAATAGCCCATTCCTCCAGCTTTCAATCTCTCCCTCACCCTCCAGGCTTTCCACTTCAGTCTAATTCATTTCATACAAGTTAAAGTGACGTCTTTCAAACGTCCTTCTGAATGTTAACAGTCGACGACTTTCTGAGCTGCTTTTTTCAAATCTGGATGACACGTCTTTACAGACTCGCAAGACAGCAGTCTAAGGCCCTGTCCCATTTCACCCCTCGCCCCTACCACTGAGCCCTTAGCCCTCTGTTTTGTGTGTTCATGTCTAGGGTGTCCCCATTTTTGTTGAGAATAAACTGAGAATAAAAAAATAAATTAAAAAAACAAGCGACCAAAGAAACCCACAGATGTAAGAATTTTCTCCGTCATAACAAGCATAAAAAATCGCTAATAGAATGCTAATGTTTCGGTAGCTAGCTGGCTAACTTTCCCATTCCACCTTAAATAGTCCAGCAGTGTTGACGCCTGGACCTCTTTGAAGGCGTATGAAGCCCTAAATGTAACTAAATGTTTACCCTCCTCTGCTATCATCACTAAAGTCGGGCTGGGTTCTCTGCAGAGCAGCGCTAGTAGCTGTTAATGAAGTAATGTGTTTTTTATTTATTTATTTATTTATTTATTTATATTTGAGGGTCCCATTTCGTAGGGCAAGATTATAACCACTACCCTTGTAACTCAGTTCAAAGGGGTTGGGATGACACTACAAAAACAAGGGGTAGGGGTAAAAAGAAGAAATGGATTCGGGCCTAAATCTGAACCACAAAGACGGAGAGTTTTATTCAACAAACAACTAATTTGATAGTCAGAGAAATCTATAGATTACTAATAATTGATTATGGATTTATGATTATGATTAGTGGATTATGAATCACTACATTTCCAAATGACTTTTAGGGACCTATAATCAAATTTAGCTTGAGGTTGTTTTATGCTTTTGCTAACTAACAATGAAGACAAAGATAAAAAACATTTAGAAATTCAGTTTTAATGAAGTTTCCTGCTAAGACAAAAGATCAATTAAACTCAAAGGTATTTTTCCCATCAGAATTTAAACCCATTGATGTGCAATGTAGCAGCAATAAAATCTAAAGCTAAATCAAGTAAATAAAAGATAACTGTTAAATTTAACAGTGCGGTCTCTGATCTCTGCATTCTGCTGTCTGTCTAAACTCTGTTGCAACAAAATTCTACAGTCACAGTCTTTACTGAAACGGAGGAAAGTCAGCATCTCTTCATGCTCTTATGAGAGTCTCGCTCTCCTCAGAGAGCAGATATTCACGGGGCGTATCTAACCGAGTGGAATCGTCTCCACCCAGTGAGGAGGATGTGCTCCGGTTCCAACTGAGGACGGCTTTACAAACAGCACAACTGACCACCGTTTTTCTGAGTTTAGCTCCCGCACTTTTAAGGATTTTGTTCTTGAGGCTGCCATCACGCTTTTGTCAGCTCTCCAGTGGGCGCTAAAGTCAAAACCTTCCTAGTGAGCGTGAGAAAGATGCATGATGACGTCACCAACAAATCGACTATTAAATTAGTCGACAACTAGTTTGGTCAAGTCGAATAATCATTGCACCCCTACTGGACATAGTAATCAAGGCCAGAGTTGTAAAACAGCGGTAACAGCGCCACGCATGTGCAAAATGTGTACCACAGTAAATAAGAGCTATTCATACAGTTACCGTGGCGGTATTTAGCTCCAAGGCCCTAAGCAGGATTTTTTGGGGGGCTTCCCATCTTGCTAACTAAGGTCAATGAGTGTGTTTACATGCACTTCATAATCTGATAACTGCAAAAAATCTGATTTTGTCAGTAATTTGTTCAAATCTGTTGACATGTACTTCAGTAATCAGGTTGCCTGCAAATATAAAAACCAGTGGTGGACAGTAACTGAGTAACTGAGTAACTGAGTAAATGTAATTGGTTTCTGTACTTTAGTATTTTTGGTGTATCTGTACTGAAGTTTCTCCGTTCTGGGCGACTTTTTCCTTTCACTCCACGACATTTCAGAGTCTAATATCCGACTTTTTCCTCCTACATTTTGAGAAATCTGTCGTTCCTTTTGGTTTCTGTGTGTATAAAAACGTGACATGTCAAAACGAAAGAAGCGCAAAGCCAGAGCACCAATCAGGGCCCAGCGGTCACTTTGTTTAGAGCTGGTTTTGACCTGTTGGTCATACCGACCCAGTGCAGCACGCGGTTCAACGTCAGCGCAGCAGCGTAAAACTTTGGGAGAGTCTGTTCAATATAAATGATGAACTAACCTAACTTTGTGTAAATAGAGCTCAATATAGAAATATGTCCACATATGCAGTCGAGACTGACGCGGCTTTTTTCTGATTTTCTACAAACACCATTTCATTTTATAGTAAATGAGTTTGGGCTGGTTTATGTTTATGAACAGACGCCTACAGATCAACATAGTAAAGGAGCTCATCTGTGATCCTGAGTTTAAAGCCAGTTTTTATTCAACTTAAACTTGGAACTAAGTTGTAAATAAATCTGAAACTGAAACTTTGCTTGTGTGTAAAAAGTGATTTCAGAGCCACTCGGTTCTCCCTGATGGAAACTGTTTACCTTCAGTGTTTTGTGCTTCTGATCATTTTAATAGACGTCAGCGTCACTAATTAATGACGTTCTATTAAAAGACTGGTTTACCAAGAGAGACGCTGGAGGACTTTCACCTGAAATGAGTTCATGAAGCCAGTCTGGTTATAAAAATGATAACAGAACATCAGAGCCAGAATTACTCTTTTAGTACTTTTACTTTATACTTAAGTACATTTGAAGGTAAATACTTTAGTACTTTTACTCAAGTGGAGGTCTAAAGGGAGGAACTTCTACTTTTACTGGAGGAATATTTTACCTTGGGAATCTCTACTTTAACTCAAGTACATGATTTTGTTCTTCATCCACCACTGATAAAAACAACTCAGTGATTCTAAAGATACCTGAATTAATGAACAGTAAACAAAGGCAAGGCAAGTTTATTTACACGCCATCTTTTATACACTGCTGTATGAAAGTGCTGACCAAAGACACTTTCAGAGATGGTGGTGTAGCCATGACAACATAAACTACACTGCGGCAAACAGTAGGCTGTCTTTCAGCTCTAAAAGCTTTTGTTTTCTGGCAGAAATCGGACTGTGTGGAACATGGAATCACAGAGGTCTCTGCTTCAGCTTCGCAGCACACATACTCCCAATATTCTTCTGGAGGTGTATTATATTACCCTACTGAGCTGCTCATGTAGGCATTTTCAAGTGGCTTTCTTCTGTGGATACAGAGATTGTTGAAAATGCTGCTGTTCTCTGAATAAGCGTGGACGAGGACTGAGATCTGCGGTGTTTTCCTGAAGATATTTGAATCAGTAGTTTTCCACATCACAAGAGCACAAGATCACAGCAAACCGGTCTGTAAACACTTTAATTCTTGTGTCTTGCTGCATAAAATCCTACAGTTTGGTGTTTAACTTACTCATCTCATTCGGTAAGCTATTTGTCTTGCAGCTTGGCTCCAATAAAGATAACAAAAACTATAAACAGTCAGAATATATAGACCCTGTTTACAAATGTAAACAGTAACAACGAGGACATCAAACAGAAGCTGGATTTAAAAGCTCTATAATAAATACATAAATAAGATTAATCCTTACAAACTTTTATTGCACACATTATAAAGGAGTGTTTCAGTCTGTTACATCTGGCCCTACGGAGTCTGTATCTTCTACCTTTTCGGGGGTTTCTCTCTTCAGTCTTCTCTTCAGAAGCTCGTATGTTTTGGATCATGAGCAGATTCTTTCTTCACACATGTTCCAGCACTTTGGAGGAAGTTAATTTTGGCCTTGTCAACCCATAAAACCCTGTTCAAGGAGCTTTAGTGGCTCTTTAGTGTTTCTTCGTGAATTCCAATCCAGCCCTCTGGTCACTCATGACTGCTGATGAGTGATTTGCACCTTACATTTTGGCCTCTAAGTTTTCTAAGTCTTCTTAGAACAATGCGAACGGTGGATTGTGATATCTTCAACCCTGCCCTGTAGAGGTTGTTGGTGATGCCACTGGCTGTGGTTTGGACGTTTTTCATCACAGCTCTCACAATGTTTCTGTCATCAACTGCTGTTGTTCTCCTTGGACAATCTGTTTAGTGTCTGGTTGTCAGTACGGCAGTGTTTTTTTCCTTTTTCAGGGCATTCAAAATTGTTGTACTGGCTGTGCTTGGCTCAGATTTTCCTTGCTCTTCTCTCATAGACAGCTCTCTGGTCTTCACCTTGGTTTATCGTTTTTAACAACAAATGCAGTGTTCATAAACCAGAGGTCAAACCAAGAGTAGACATTCAGAGCTATTTATTGCTTAAATGGTCATTGCAAAAGGGCACACCTGGGCAACAAGCTACACCTGTCAGTCATGGCTGTAACTAGCATTGAGATCTCCAGACGTAAACAGTTTCAGAAGCTTTCTTCTTCATTCATGAGATTTAATGACGAAACAGGACAGTACTGGAAACAGGTTAGCCTACTCAGACCAACCCAATAAAATGGGGGTTGTGTTACGGCCAATCAAATCATTACACTCCAATTCACGCTCCACCTTATTTTCTCAGCCCTCCATACACTGCTTAGCAACTGTTGCTACTGCAATTCCTTCAAACCTTTCATAAGTAGCATGAGGACATCAAGGCCCTTGGATGTTTTTGACATACTTTATGATGAGACTACACAATCAGCAGTGACTGGCTCTCAGCTGACCACTGAGGTCTGGTCATAGATGTAACATTCCAGGTATGCAGCACACATACACCATAGATATGACAGAATGGGAGAGTTTATGAGGGTAATTAACAGATTACATTCATTCACCATTTAAGTCGCTTATCCTCCTGGGTCGTGAGGGGTGCTGGAGCCTATCCCAGGGAGGAAGGCACACAGACATACACATTCACACACATACGCTCACAGGGCAATTTAGAAAGAAGAGCTGGGGTTCGATTCCCCGACCAGACAACCAGAGGCCTGCATTGGTTTCCTCCAGGTGCTCCGGGTTCCTCTCACAGTCCAAAGACATGCAGTCAGGCCAGTTGGTCATACTAATGTTAACTAGTTAGCATATCAATGGCACATTGTCATGTACTGTAATCATCAGGGACATTATGCTGTATTATGTCAGGTTAACTGTTTTAATATCCTCCTTCCCATTAGCTTGAGTTTGGTAGAGACAGACTTACAAAGTGTTTGTAATGTATGCTTTTTCAGTCACCTGTGAGGGAAAGAGGAGCAAAAGATCCAGACACTGTACCTGAGAGAGAGAGAGAAGGGGGTGTTAGTGGTGGGGGTGTTAGGGGTGGGTGGTGGTGTAAATTAAAAAAAAAAAAATGTAACTATCAAATGATTTGTATATATAGGTTTCAGAAATTTGTAAATTTTTTTAGCTGAAACTAAATGGCTAAATAAATGGTTAAATGATTAATTTAATAAAATTAAACAGGGTAACTCGAGTTTATGGAACAGCAATATTATAATTATTATTAAGTGAGCCTTATTAGTCCCACAGTGGGGAAATTTCACCTCCGCATTTAACCCATCAGTGCGGTGATACACCACATACACACTAGTGAAGACACACACTAGGGGCAGTGAGTACACTTGGCCAGAGTGGTGGGCAGCCTTATCCGCAGCGCCCGGGGAGCGGTTGGGTGTTAGGTGGCTTGCTCAAGGGCGCCTCAGTCACGTACTGTCGGCTCAGGGGTTCCAGGTGCAGTGCTGGTTCCCTGACCTCCAGCCCACGATTGCCCCCAATAGTTTGCTCCATAGCAGTTTATGAAAGACTGAATGAAATAAGAAAGAAAGGAAAAGGTACATAACAACTATGGATGGGCAAAAAAGGAGCAATGGTTTGTTAAAATAAAGAAACAAAACTGACAATGGGTGTAAAATACATACATATTCAGCTTTTAGTCTAGTCACTGCAAAATGCAACACTGAAATTTTGATCATAGTTACGGCCCTGGATCCAATATTACTGCTCGCTTGAAAAATTAGAGTATTCCATTGAAAAATGGGTGTATTCAAACAAAACGTGTCACGTTCCGATTTGTTTACCACGTCCAAATGTAAATATTAGAAAATAAAAGCTGAAATTCTGTTCATCCTTTGATCTCAAACTCAAACGCCTACAGTATATAGCAAAATAAAAGAATGGGCCTTGCCGTTCCAGCACTTTAGGAGGAGAATGTATCGTCACAAAAACTGAGCTGTGCACTATAATTTTAGCATTAGGTTGAATGCAGATTTTGCCAGTGTCTGTGTTTACATGCAAAGATTTTTGCCAATCCGATTGAATACGATCGGATTACAGATTCAGACTGAGGAGTTTATGCACACTCTGTTCAACAATCCGATGGACAGTGTTCATTTACAAGCTCACTACAAGTAATCCAATGCAAAATGACGCCCATGCATGGAGAGTAAACGTTACCATGACAGCGAACAGAGTCCAGTCAGCGTGAAATGAGTTTTCAGCTGTCCTGCTTGTGTTTTTAATTACTTTAAACTGGTGTCAGACTCAGAAAAACGTCCTTCACATGTCCTTATAAAGGAACGCGGCGAAAGGAAGACGTCGTGCTCTGAGACACAGCTGGACGTCTGTCCCACCGCCGTATTTTAAAGATCAGAGCATGAACTTCGTCTCCTCTGCAGGCCAGTTTCTGCTCCGCCGTGTTGAAAGTAATAAACCTCTTGCTTTGACACGACGCACAGGCGCAGAACGGATTTGGAATGTAATCGGATTCAGGCGTTTACACGGCTATTACTCGTCTATTTAACGGTTTATTTACTGGTTTATCCACCTCGCTCAATCGGATAGAAATTGTATTCCAGATGGCCTCAATCGGACTGACTACTCCGATTGAGGTGTTTACATGAACGTATTCTATTCCGAATTAAGCTATTAGTCGGATTATTAATGGATTATTAGGCTGCATGTAAACATGGCTAGTGTTCCGTAAAGTTTGTCCAAACCTTGAAACAGTTGCTAAAAAAGGATGCATTGGTGGACAGCACAATGGATAGGTCAGTTCTGATGTGTAACCTTTAAAAATGAACATCCTTTGAAACAGTTCCACTCTAGAAGCTCCCATATCTCCAGACAGAACTGCTGCTGTGTGTAATACCAGCCCCATTTTCAGAGGCATGAGGAGCGCTGGCTTTCTCCCGTGATACGATATCCATTCTCTGACTCTGGAGAGAGGGAGCATTCAAGGACTGCATAACACTCAGGCTGCGTTAGCGTCTCTGGCGTGCTTTCACACTGTGTAAATTGAATATTACCTCGGTGAATATGTCTCCTTTGTGGTCTAAGAAAAACTGGCTTGCGGTTACATGCAAAGCTATTCGGTCTCACACAAAAGGCAATTTCCAAAAGTGGTTCTCGCTCGAGTGCCGGTTTGATGAAAAGACACACACACATACACACACACACACACACCTATATACACACACACAGACATGTGTGCAGACTACCACACATACACACACATAACCTTATCCTTTGCCTCCTGCTCATCTGCTCAAATGCCCAAAGGAGATGTGATATGTAATGCAGTGGTAGATCCATACCATGTTCACTGGAGCTCCAAGGCGGCTGTGTGCTGTTCACCAATCGCTTGACTGCCTCCAAGTCAATAGAAAGAGAGTTATTTCTCTACGTTTCTCTCTCTTTATCTGTATATCTAGCTACAACTGCAGACTAGATTCAAGTCTATTGCAAATACTCCTGGCTACCTCAAACTGAGGGCACTTTTCTTTAGAAAAAGCTAAGTTCATAAGGTCTGTCTACTTCACAAGTCCACTATACACTGTGCAAAGGTCTGAGGCCTCCCTTCATTTGTTCAATTTCCCATCAAAACAGCCCTTAAGTACAAGTTATTCATATTTTCAGGAGATATTTCTTATGAGATGTAAAATGATTCACTTGCATGAGGAAGGAGAAACCAAAACTGGAGCTCAGCAAAATATTTTAAAAGTGTAGAGAAAATCAGACTCATAACAATCATGTCAGTCACCATCAGATAAGCAGAACTTAACCCGCTAAATAGCCAGCCCCAAAGTTATCAACCAGTTTGCACTGAACTCTCTGGAGTTACTGAATAATAAGCCTTGGTATGTAATAAGATCTTTGAGAGAGGGGAAGAAATGATGCTCCACTCTTGCTTCATATCTGACAAACACCACAGATGTTTCTGTCCATCTTTCCACTGTGGAAAGACAATCCATAGGTCTACAGCTGAAAGAGCATTTGCAAGTCAAACAAAGAAGCTGCTGGTGTTCTCAGAACAAGAACTGACCACCCCAGAGACCAACTTCTAAGACTGAAGTTTGGAAGTGAGGAAAAATATCCCTGAAGATTTCTTGAAAAGCTGAAAGCAAAGTTTCCTGAAGTCTTCTGAAAAAAAAAATAAAAATAGCTGTAGTTTGCTGAGTGTAACTGGCAACGGTAGATATACTAAATTTAGAAAAAATTGATATTGCTATAAATTTATAGAATAGAATTAACAACCATTTGTCTCTGTGTTTTGCACACCGTGGAATTAGACCTCTGCGTTTAACCCATCCGTGCAGTGAAACACCCACATACACGCACACTAGTGAACACACACACTAGGGGGCAGTGAGCACACTTGCCCGGAGCATTGGGCAGCCCTGTCCACGGCACGGGGCAGCAATTGGGGGTTAGGTGCCTTGCTCGAGGGGATCGAACCAGCGACCTTCTGGTCACAGGGCTGGTTCCCTAACCTCCAGCCCACGACTGCCCCCACATTTTGATGACAAAATGCTAATGTCAACGATAAATTTGAAATTAGTTCATATTTTTTGCTGTGCTGCTAGTAAAATTCACACCACAAGTCAAAACAGCTGTTTAAACTTTCTCGTAATTGCTTGTAAGGGTAAAACCAGTGGATGTCACTCTGCATTCAGGCAGGAGTTCTGGCATCTGCCAAACCCAGATTCTTATGTCAGATTGGCAGATGGGCAAGTTCACGTCATGACTTCAGAAAATGCTGAGTAGAGATCTGGATTCCTGCAGGACTTGCGAGTCCTGCCACAATATCTTGTAGTGCAAGACAACTTTTAAGTGTTGCGCACGGGAGTGGGTGGGAAACCAGCTCACTGCAGGCGGGAGCAGGCCGAAGTACACGTGAAGAGAAATCCCACAAATTAATGTATAGGCTAAATAAAGTAGAAAGATAATAAATATACATGTAAATAATATAAAAGTATAGCAATAAAACAATTACAATAAATCAAGTCATTCTAATGAGCTGCGTTGTGATTTCTGTGTTGTGTTTACTGGGAATAAATGGGGTTTATTGACTTTACTTCACAGTGAGCCCAATGGCCATGACTGCCATGTTACTTCAGCAGAGAATAACATATTTATTTATAGATCATGTCAGATATTTCATATCAGTTTGCCTTGATGGACCAAAACGTTTCAGTTGTGGGTGGGAGCGGGACAACTGATTCTGATTTTCAGTGAGAGCGGGATAAAATCTTGCAGGAGCAGGACTGAGTCCAGCCGCACTGTGCTTTAAACCACTCCAGCTGACACTTAGCATTGCACATAGTGATCTTAAGCTTGTGTACAGCTGCTCGACCCAATGCCAATCCATAAAGCTCCAGAAGAAAAGTTCTTACACTGATTCCAGAGGTAGTTTGTTACTCAGTTTGTTAGAGGATAGACTTCTATGTGCTACACTCTACAGCATTTGACAGTCCTGTTTTGCAAAGTCTTGTATAGCCTGCTGCTTATTGGCTGAACTGTTGTTGCTCCTAGATGTTTTCATTTCACAATAAAAACACTTTCGATTGACCAGGGCAGCTCTAGCAGCACAGAAATGTGAAGAACTGACTTTGTAGACAGGCCTATAACAGAGCCACACTAAAGGTCAGTGACCTCTTCTTTTGTTTGATATTGCTTGCTTGTGTGCTTATTTTTATGCACCAGTAAGTGGTTATTTCAGCCAAGCCCACTTATTAAAAGGAGTATCCACACAATTTTGGCTGTAGTGTACATGTTTAGGCAGTCATATCTATGAGTGCTGTAAAGTGGTATAAATCTCTTTTTGAGAGTCAGGATGTGTGTGTGTGTTTGTGTAGATTCCCATGAGCTCACATTCACCTGTTTCATTTTCTTTTTGAGTGTGTTCAGAACTAATGACGGCGTGGTATCTGCTCAGCCTCGCTCTCTCCCCGCTCCCTCGAACTCACGCTGGGGACAATCAATGCACTACATCATACTTTAATAATCAGCCTGATTGATCTCCTGTCGAGTTCCTGACCTCTGTGTCTCGCCGGCATCCTGACTCACGTGGACCACCCTGCTTTCATCAGACTCCCCTGCTGTCCTGTTTCTCTCTGCTCTACAGCGCATTCATACAGCGTTTTCATTATTATTCATTTCCAGACAGCATTTGAAATACACAAGGTGCCAGATGAAATCTTGATAGGAAAAATGTGTCACTGTATCAAACTGTGCTGACTTAAATCAGCATCAGCATCATACTTTTCTTCCTGGATGAACATTCACATATTGGGAATAGGGGTCCGTGATACATCAGTGGTTGATATATAATTCACAGCTAAAAGGAAAATGAAAAATGTGCATTATTATTGGCCGATACTGGCCCAGTATCTGTAACTGCTTACCAGACTTGCTGGGATTTCATAGCCAATTTATGATTATTTTACTAAAATGCTTGAGTTTGCAGCGGCATTTCTCAAAATTTGCAGCAATATTGTTTAAGTAGAGGACAGTGTCACGATTGGCTCCTCCCACTCCTCCAGGTGCTTTTTGCTTTGGTCTTGCATTCAGATTCAGGTTCAGATTCCTTTATTGATCCCGGGGGAAATTGCAGTTGTTACAGTTGCAGCCATTTATGTAAAAGAATAAACACTAATAATAATTTAAGACAATATAGAGAAAATTGCAGTATGTACACGAGGTTTAAGTACTTATGAATATAGTAAAGTGGCGGTGAATGTGATGGTAAATATGAAACATATTTTGTTATAAAACTGGTTCAATTATTTCAATAATTTCAATTAAGTTAGGGTCCCTCTGAGTTATTGCACACACAGTTGTTATTATTGCATATATGAACAGTTTGGTATTGAGTTTTGTGAATCACACACCGAGGGAGGAGTTATAGAGTTTGATGTGTCTGTCGTGCGTCTGTTTACATGTCCATGTGTCTCTTTGTTTGGTTTCCTCTCAGTCTGGCCCCCTTGTTTTCTTGACTCAGCCCCTGATTTGTTCCACCTGTTTTCCACCTGTGTCTTGTGAACAATCGTTAACCCTGTTGTATTTAAGCCCTGTGTTTTCCGGTCTTTGTTGTATGTATGTATTGGATGTGTTGTTTGATAAGTACTGTCTGACTGGTTTTGTTTGATTCTGATCATTTGGGCGCTTCGTCTGCCCCTCCTGTTTTACGTATTGGCTCTATGACCCTGGTCTGTCTTGACCCTGATTTTGGATTTGCCCCTCATAAATCTCGCTTGTCTCCACATACGCATCCGCCTCAACTCCCCATCGTTACAGACAGAAATTTGTTTTTGACGTTTACTTAACTTTGAGCTTTTTAAAGTTGGCCTAGTCAGTTCCTGTTAAAACAAATAAGAAAATGAAGTGTATCACTTCACCCTGTCTTTAGCTGAAATGTGTGATGGGAAATAATCTGCTCTCAATGCCTTCACACTTATTTACACTAAGTGTGGCCAAGAACAACTTGCACTATATTTCCAAAAGTATTCCCTCACCCATCCAAATAATTGAATACAGGAGTTCCAGTCACTTCCATGGCCACAGGTGTATAAAGCCGAGCCCCTCGGCCTGCAGACTGCTTCTACAGACATTAGTGAAAGAATGGGTCGCTCTCAGGAGCTCAGTGAATTCCAGCGTGGTACCGTGATCGGACGCCACCTGTGCAGCAAGTCCAGTCGTGAAATTTCCTCACTACTAAATATTCCACAGTCAACTGTGAGTGGGATTATAACAAAGTGGAAGCGATTGGGAACGACAGCAACTCAGCCACGAAGTGGTCGGCCACGTAAAATGACAGAGCGGTCAGCGGATGCTGAGGGGCATACACTGTGTACACAATTATTAGGCAAGTGAGTATTTTGACTATATTATCATTTTTAGGCATATTTTCTAACTCCAAGCTGGATAAACTTGAATGCTTAATGGATTTAAGCTTAGCAGGTGATGTGTATCTGTGTAATGAGGGAGGGTGTGGCCTAAAGAGGTGTGCATAATTATTAGGCAGCTTTTTTCTTCAGGCAAAATGGGCCAAAAAAAGAGAATGAACTGACTCTGAAAAGTCAAAAATAACCAAAAGTCTCTCAGAGGGATGCAGAACTCTTGAAATTGCTAAGATATTGGGGCGTGATCACAGAACCATCAAACGTTTTGTTGCAAATAGTCAACAGGGTCGCAAGAAATGTGCTGAGAAAAAAAGACGCAAATTAACTGCCAAGAATTTGAGAAGAATCAAGTGTGAAGCCACCAGGAACCCATTATCTTCCAGTTCTGTCATATTCCAGAACTGCAACCTAGCTGGAGTATCAAGAAGTACAAGATGTTCAGCCAGCAAGGTGGAGGTGGGCTACTGGTTAGTTAGTTAGTTAGTTTCTTTATTTGTCTCCCAAAGGAGAAATCTTTCTTGGAATGAGGGCATACTGCCCTACAACAAAAGAACGGACAGACATACAAAATTTCATGTGACCAAAACCCATGTCATTACAATACACTAAAGATTTACTGTGCATTACATTTTATACTTCTACACAATGGGCTGGTATTATTAAAGATGAGCTGGTTGGACCTTTTCGGGTTGAAGATGGGCTCAAAATCAACTCCCAAGCCTACTCAGTTGTGTTGAGGTGGACTCCGTTGTGTTGCCAGTTATTTAGACATTAATGTCTGTGTGTTGAGTTCTTTTCAGAAGACAGTAAATCTGCACTGCTATACAAGCTGCACACTGACCACTTTAAGTTGTATCCAAGTTTCATTTCTATAGTGTTGTCCCGTTAAAAAATATAATAAAATATTTGCAGAAATGTGAGGGGTGCACTCGCTTTTGTGAGATACTGTATATTGCTGTGAAAGGCTCAGTCACAGCACAAAGCGCAGGCAATAGGTTGCAAAAGACATGGAGAAGCATTTAGAGACGTGCAAATCACGATATTTGTGGCTTAGAGTGCAGCTTGCCAGCATGTTACTTCCTTTTGAAAGTGCTTCACAGATGTACATGTTTGTAGTCAATCAGCCAAGACAAGTTTTCCTATTTCTCTTCTTTAATTCAGAACAGGAGCTGTGAGTCTAGTGTTGCTAACACTAGAAATCAATAATAACCCAAATCCTTTTTGTAAACACATATCCAGAATATAGGTACAATGTGATTTACTTTGAGCTATAAAACTGAATAAACCTTCACTGCACAGCTGAACACCGCAGACACGGAGTGTTTTTACATGCACTCAATAATCCGATCATAATCAGATTTCTGCAGCTATCTGATTATTCAAATGTGCATGTAAACACCATACTCTGATCTAGACATCTAAGAAGTCTAATAGAGGCTCAGTTGTAGCTCAGTAATCAGATTAATCTCTCCCCCTGATATCTTTCGCATTTCTCCGTCTGCGCATGAACGAAAACAGAGTGCTGTACCGGAAATAAGCAAGTACTTTTAGAGCGACGCTGAAACCGACTACATGCGTGATGTAATTAAGCATTTAAATATTCTTCATCTTCTAGATGATGTACGTTCATATTTTCAGGTAAGATAATATTTAAAAAAAAAAAAAAGTTGTGCCACAAAGTTTGAGTTTTACTTAAGTTTACTTCACGTCTTCATCTGTGAGTTTATTAGCCAGTTGCATAGCAGAAAACCCTTTACTGTCTAACACGTGTAGAACCAGAGTACTGATAAAATCAGATTTTCTGCAGTTATCAGCTTACTAAGTGCATGTAAACACACTCCTTGTAGATGACAGATGTGGTGTTGAATTCCAACACAGTACAATAAGTTACTAGCAGAGTATCAACATGGTATGATGGTAAGTATTAGTGGCAAACACAAGTAGAAATTCAGCCAATCTCCTAAAAACATTAGTGTAGCTAAATGGCCTTGCTAGGCAACAAACCATTGCAACAATGTAAGCATTTTTCAGTTAGACGAGCTGACAAATTAAACAGAAAGAACTCTATTTGTACTTGCATGCACTACACATCAGCTCAGACATCTCAGCGAGAGAGAGAGAGAGAATAGCTCTATCATCACTTCACTCCCCAAAGCCCAGTTTCACTTGTATAAAACAGTGAAACTGAAATATGCACTGTGGGCCTTTTAAGTAATTAAAGAATAATTTCAAAATTTCTGCATAATTTAAAGGCTCATATCACAGAAAACGGAATTTTCCTCATCATTTTGAAAGAAAAGCATTTGTAATGTAGTTATGTAAGCATTGTGAAAGTTTCAAATCATACAATTTACTCACTACTTTTTGTGATGTCTTAAAAACCAACACATCTGCATTTATCTGTCTAGCCTACAGCAGTTCAGCCTCACCCATTCACACTGAAGTTATAGTAGTTGTTTCAGCCCAGACTGCCTTTTAAACCAGACACAAGACAGGGCAGCCAATCAGAACAGAGGTCATTTACATGTGTAAGTCTTAAAAGGAAACTCCACTGATTTAGCAAAATTGCTTAATCAATCATTAGTTTAGATGTAAACAAAATCATTCAGTGTGGTTTGGTGTGAAATGTGCCTTTCTGGAGAAACTTACCAAGTCACAGTTGTTCACCATTGTAGTTCTAGGAACCAGACATCCTTCTGTCTTTACTGCAAGTATAACCATTTTATCTGCTATCAGAAATAATCAGTGAATGTATATATGTCTTAAAATAGTACTAAATAAAAATATGTTTTCTTTGGGTGCTATTTTTTTCTTATGATGCCCTGCATGTACCACAGTCAGTAATGTAATCATCATTAGTCACCTTACATACATCAGCCTACAACAGACAGTCTAAAGTAGGCCACGCATTAAAATAACCATCTACCTCGATTTTGCGTACGTCTAAACCATTGAATGATTGTCATTTTGTAAAATTAGTCGAGTTCCCCTTTAAAGACACAGTAAGAAAACAGCCTGTTTAATTTTATGGGGTGCACTGATGTTGGAAAATGGCCATAAAAATTAATTATTGCTGTTGGTGGAAAATAAAACCATACAAATGTGAAAAGCAGACCTCAGGGGGAAAAAATAAAATGAACCCTTTAAATAAGTTGGTGCTGCAATGAGAGCCTGTCACAGTAGATAAAGTATTTACTGTCAAAAAACCTGGATCGGATGATGTTGGGGTGGACTAGAGTGAAGCAACACCTAACCATCACCACCTGTTAATGGTACTGAGGCATGTATATACAATAAACATTCATTTTGGCCACTGATTTTACTGGTGAGATTGGTGACATCATTTAGACACAGCAGCCGCCCTTTACGTTGTGAAATTTATATTATCTCTTCGCATTAGCTTACTTTCAAAGCTTTGAACTTTTTTACATTAACACTAATGAAGATCATTAGAGTATCAAAGCCTTTTGAGAATGGAGCCCAAATCAGCTTTGTACTTAAACAGAATTCTGCCATTTTCCCCAAATATCTACATAATTCAGTCTTTGAAATGTACACAGTCATTTGGGGAGGTTTGATGGGAAATGGGTAATTGTAGAGAAACCTACTGGCTTGGCTTTCTTTACAGTGATGGTGATAGGAACCCAGGGGTCATGATGTCCTGAACACAAATACAGCCACTTTATTTACTATCCGAAACAACCAGTTACCTACGTGTCTTCTGAGTTTGCATATCGCTGCTGTCAGATCCAAAATAGTCATTTTACTGGAGAAGGAAAAAAACATACTTTACTTTTAATGCATGGAACCAGATTTTTTTCATGTCATTTTGGGCCATTTTTTGGTCTGTTTACCATGAAATTCACACACAATGTAAAAGGCAATAGGCATTTACAGGTTATGTCAAAAATTGAAACACGACAAAAATAGAGATACAAGGTTTTGTTCCCGACAGCAGCGATATGTGATGTTGCTAAAGATCAAACTGATGTTTTCTTCGGGAACTATTTTGCCTTGTAACACCCTTCATGTATCTCTCCACCATGAAGGAATAAGAAAAAAACAGTGACCTTAATATTCGTGTCATGGCTTTCTCTAAAGTAACTTTGAGAGCAGAGGTGTCAAATCCAGGTTCAGAAAGTAAAAGTCCTTCCCAGGGTTTTGTTCCAACAGGCTGGACAGCTCTGCTGGTGGTATGATCTAACTAGAGAAGCCAGCCTGTTGGAACAAAATCCTGGGAAGGACTTTTACTTTCTGGACCTGAATTTGACACCTCTGATTTGAGAGGCATTAAACTCTTCTGATGTCTGGTTCCTATCACCACCACTGTGAACAACTCTGCTTTGGAAAGTGTCTCCAGAGCAGCACATTTCGCACCAAACTGCTCTGAATGACACGGGTTACATTGCAGTAATTGAATTCTGCAAAAGTGTTGAAAAGTGGATGGAATTCCCCTTTAATGTTGGAGAGAATCGAGAAATAGCTGCAGTCACAAGCACAAGGATGCTTTAGTTACAGGCATATTGTGAGCCTGCAAAGCCTTGTGTGTGACCTCAAATTCGGCGAAGCCTCAGCACTCGCTCTCCTTCAACAAATCATCGGAGCTGTCTCGAAGATGGTGATAATTCCGCTATCAATCTGTCCATATCTGTCACAGAACAAAGTGAATGGGCTATTACTGAGTTTATGATTTGAGCTGCTTTATGGAGACATGTTCACAGACATGCACTCACACCGTCGTCTGCTCTCAGTGGCTTTTATGTCTCAAAGGACAATCATTGATCCCGAGAAAGCAGGAACACAGACGGTATGGTGGAAAATATGTCTGCTTTTTTTCATTTACTCATTTCTAGAGTGTGTGTGTGTGTGTGTGTGTGTGTGTGTGTTTCCTGCCCTTGAGCAAGATGTTTTGAGTAGTAGCCTTGGGCTGAAAGGCTGAGAACGTAGGGACTCTGAGGCAGATGCTGTGAAAGAGCTGTAGGGCCCCTCATCTGCTCACTTTTTGTTTTTAAAGAGTGGAAGCTCTATTACCGAGTCCAATTAGCATCTGACAGAGCAGAGGCCTGGACCTGAAGGTCCGATTCTGACCGGTTTGTGCTTCTGTAGCAGTTTTACTTGTTGTCTCAGATGCATTTGTGTCTGATGTTGGAGAGATATGGGCCTGTCCAAGCTCTGGACATGGCAGCTGTTGCTAGGATGGACAGCACATTAGCAAAAATACCATTCAGTCTATTGAAAAACTGCAGTGCGTGATTCACTTTTTGCCAAAATACCTTAATTTAGTTCATGTTTTTCATTTCAAATATGTATTTAGAAAATGTACGCAGTCAGGATATAGTGGCTATACTTCTCGCCTTGAAGTTTTGGACAAGCATGAAACAAACAAGGCCATTTACAGTCCACATCATCATTAGTTATATAAGATATTCATTTATGAGGAGGAGGAGGAGGAGATTAACCCCTTAACATCACAGGCTTATTACAACTAAGGCTTATTATTCATTGAGTACAGGGACTTAAATGCAAATTAATGAACCTTTTCTTAGGTTATTGAAGTGTGTAATAAAACTTAAAAGCCTAAAGTTTTATTACGTCCTTCCGTAATGGCTTGGTAAGGGGATAAAAGAGAGGGAAAATAGTTGAAAAAAACAACACTTTACAAAACCGGAGATCAAAAAATCATTTAAAATGCGACTCCTAACAACCGTAAGACCTGGTAGACACCCAAACTGTCTCCATCAGATAAACAGCACTTAAAGCTTCCATCTCTGAGAGAGAGGAGAAAATCAAGCTGCTTCAGATCTGAAAACATCCACAGGTGTTCCTGTCCATCCTGCCACTGTGAGAAGACCACTCAGCGCTGTGGGTCTGAAAGGACGTGTAGCTGATCAAGAGGACAAGAAAGAAGAACATTTGATAATCAAACAGAGAAGCTGCTGGAGTTCTCAGAACAATGGACTGGCCACCCCAGAGTCCAGACTTCAGTATCACTGAAAGTGAATGTGTTTGGGATTACCTGCATCGTGAAAAGCAGAAAATACAACCAATTTCTGCGACTGAACTTTGTAATAATGTACAGATTTTCCTGCTGGTGTTATACTTAGTTACTTCTTTGTAATCTTCTGTTGTATGATCTGCTTTTTCCTGACACAGGAAAAAGGGGCAGTCGTGGGCTGGAGGTTAGGGAACTGGCCCTGTGACCGGAAGGTTGCCGGTTCAATCCCCAGCGCCGACAGTCCATGACTGAGGTGTCCTTGAGCAAGACACCTAACCCCCAATTGCTCCCCGGGCGCCGTGGATAGGGCTGCCCACCGCTCCGGGCAAGTGTGCTCACTGCCCCCTAGTGTGTGTGGTGTTTCACTTGCATGGATGGGTTAAATGCGGAGATGGAATTTCCCCGTTTGTGGGATCAAAAAAAGTATCACTTAAATATATCATTTACACTTTTAACTGAAAAAAAAAAATAAAATAAGGCTGCTCTCTGACATGAACTATATAATATTAATGTCATGACAAAAAACAGAAATATCAAAGATGTTGCCTCAAGCTACATCTGTGCTAAAATGGAGAGACCACCAGGGAACATTTAGATCTCAACAAAATGGAGAAGCAACAAAATTACAAATAATATATCATGTTAATGCTGTTTGCTATCCAGTGTCAACCAGAGGAAGATGGGTTCCCCGTTTGAGTCTTGGTTCCTCTCAAGGTTTCTTCCTCTTGCCCTTAGGGAGTTTTTTCCTTGCCACTGTCGCCCTTGGTGATGCTCATGGGGGATTTTGCTGTAAAGCTGCTTTGTGACAATACCTGTTGTAAAAAGTACTATATAATAAACTTTGACTTGACTTGACTTGACTTGACTTGGTTTGGTTTGGTCTGGCATGACTTGATTTGACTCGACCCGACTCAGCTCGGCTCGGCTCGACTCAATTTGGCTTGGCTTGGCTTGACTTGACTTGACTTGACTTGACTCGGCTCAGCTCAACTCAATTTGGCTTGGCTTGGCTTGGCTAGGCTTTGCTTGGCTTGGCTTGTCTTGGCTTGGCTTGGTTTGGTCTGGCATGACTTGATTTGACTCGACTCGACTTGGCTCGACTCAGTTTGGCTTGGCTTGACTTGACTTGACTTGACTCGGCTCAACTCAATTTGGCTAGGCTTTGCTAGGCTTTGCTAGGCTTTGCTAGGTTGAATGAGATTTTTTTCCAGTGTTCTTTTGACATCTCAATGCTTCATTCACAAATGCTTTATATATAGCAACTGTTGCTGGGTTGAATAGGCTTTACAGAACACTGGCAAATATTCCATTCAAAATAAGGGGAAATTATAGATATAGAGTTCCTAGGCCAAAGGTATTGGATCTGCACTGATAATAATAATATTATTAAACAAATCAGACGTGTCTGATTCTTATATCATCTCTTATGCTGCGTTCACATGTTAACAGTAGATTGCCGACGCCAAACCAGATATTTCATTATTTTCAAGTGGGTCACAACAGAAAATTTTGCCACTTCAAACAGCAACAGTCTGCAGACTGCAGCAGTCAGGAGAACACACATCAAGATTTTATTTTTTGGGGGGGCCAAAGAAATTCAGTTGCAGTTGAATTCCAGACAAACTCAGCATTGTAAAGCAAAATAAAAGACTATAGAACATCCTCCTGCCTTTTTACACCTTCAATAAAACTTAAATAAACAGTCTACACTGCTAAAGCTCTCCTCTGATACTGCTGTAAGGTGCAGAATGATGTTTTGAAACATGATAAACATTAAAAACACGTTCTGTTTTTTAAAGGCAAACATCCTTGTTTAAAGAAATGAATTTAGGAAGCGGGAAATCTGTAACATGGCTTCTCTGTGCGTCATAATAAAAGTCACAAGCAGGAAAACTTTGAACTGTACTGTATCAGTGTCATGGTTGGCCCCTCCCAGTCCTCCATGTGCTTTTGTTTTGCTTTGATTTTGTCCGTGTGCTTTCTTTGTCTTGATTCTTCCCTGTCCTGCCCCCTTGTTTCTTGGCTCCGTCCTTGATTGTTCTCACCTGTGTTATCCACGTGTGTCTTGTTAACCCTCATTGTTTCCTTGTATTTCAGCTCTGTGTTTTCCCCTGTTAGTTTGTTGGTCTTTGTTTGGTCTTTGTATTGGATTGTTTGGTGTTTGTTCTTCTGGCATCTGTTGTTTGTTTATCCTGTGAACATTTTCGCCATGTCTGTCCCTCGTTCTCTCCGTGTTGGCTCTCTGACCCTGGACCGTTTTGACCCCGATACTGGATTTGCCCCTAATAAATCTCGCTTCTCTCAGCATATGTGTCCACCTCATCATCGCTCCCCGGCGTTACAATCAGCTTCACAAGCGAAAAACTATTTCGTGCGTTTGCATTATTTTCAATTTCATATGGGCTAAAAGGTTATAAATTCAAATGATGTGGTTAAAATGAAATGAATAATAAGGGTTGCCTCATTTTAAAAATCCTTAATTTAAAGGTTGGCTAATAAGACAAGCAGCACTACTCATTCTGGCTAATAACAAACATTAAGTTTATTACAAACTTGAAGGTATTTTGTGCTGCTAATGTCTGCAAATCAAAAATTTTGAGGGGTGAACTCACAATTTCTTTGAATGTTTAGATTTGACAACTTTATTGGTGCACAGAAATGTTTACACTGGAATAATAATTACTGTTTATTTTGCTGTTGCATTATCCATATCCATATATCGAAATATTTAATTCTTGTTTTAAATTTTTATTAAGATTAGATTAAGAGACCCCTATTAGAAATTTCACCTCCGCGTTTGACCCATCCATGCGGTGAAACACCACATACACACTAGTGAATAGACACACACTAGGGGGCAGTGAGCACACTTGCCCAGAACGGTGGGCAGCCCTATCCACAGCGCCCAGGGAGCAGTTGGGGGTTAGGTGCCTTGACCTTGACCTTCCAGTCACAGGGCCGGTTCCCTAACCTCCAGCCCACGACTGCCTTTATTAAATATTATTCTTTTGCTCTAGTTACAGCCTCTTGTCAGACAGTGAGGAATACAGAATTTAAATGAAATAAATAAATAAAAAAGTCTGATATTGCATCAGTAGTCGGTATCAGCCATAGTTCAGGTATCGGAATCGGTATTGGAAGAGAAAAACTGGGATTGGTGCATCTCTAGCTGATACAGAACAGTGGAGTTCCTGTTTGCAGTGCTGTGCTGCAAAAAAAACTAGACCAAACCTGTCATGACAACGTGATGTTTTACACAGACATTTTCTAAACCGCTTATCCTTCTGGGTTTTGGGCGGAAGGTAGGAAACACCTTGGACAGGTCGCCAGTCCATCGCAGGGCAGCCAGACAGACATATACATCCACACTCACAAGCACACACACATTCACAGCTAGGGGCAATTTACTGTCCAATTGGCCTGACGGCATATCATTGGACCCATACAGAAACGCGGAGAACATCCACGCAGAAAGGACCCTGGTTGCCTGGCTGGGAATTGAACCCAGGCCCTTCTTGCTGTGAGACAGCGCTACCTACTGCGCCACCAAAAAATTCTTATTAGGTTGACGGGGATTTTTTCCAACGTTCTGTAAAGCTTGTCCAACCTAGCAACAGTTTCTACAGAAGAATGCATTTGAGCATTGATAAGTCAATAAGCACCTGGTAGAACACATGACCTGCACATTGCTGAAAACTCTTTTTCTGAAATATTTTAACTTCTCAGATGCATTTTCATGTTCTCATTTGAGGTTGCTGAGAAATGAAGGCCTGCATCAAAAAGCAGCTGTGCCTAAATTCATAATCAGGTGCTCAGAGTGACAGAATAATCGAATGCAACACATCACAGCCAGCTGTGCCATGAGAGAGAGAGAGCAATTCACTCTCTCTCCCCACCTCTCGCTCTCTCTCTCTCACTCTCTCTCCTTGCCCTTCCAGTGACTCCACACTCAGAATGTCATTGTATTTTCACTCCTCATATTTCTTTGCTACCCTACTTGTGAGTGTGCGTGCAAGTGTGTGTGCGGTCTCGGCATATCGGCGCACAACCAGATCCCTCGACTCCAGCACACGCCAACGCATCAAAATGTCTTGACTCCGGCACATTTTGACTACTACACTGATCGCACCAGAGACTTCCACCTTTCCAGCTACTAAACTGCATAAATTTGGCAGTTTGGCATCGACCACACATGTGTACACACACACACACACACTGTACTACACCAAACAGTGCAATGTCACAGTCTGTGGGGACCAGCCAATCACAAGACTGCTCTGACATGTGACATCACAGAGGTCAGAGGTTATGAGAGATGTCAGCAGTTCTATCCAAGCTCTGGGCACAAACATGGGAGAATGAAATATTCCACAAATCCCCACATTCCCATACCAGTGCTGCTGTGAAACCTCCTGTATTCAAAACGTAGCCCTTTACAGAAGAGAACAATGTTCATTTGCAGCAATTTTTCAAAAATGTCATAAATAGACATCCAGTTTCAATTGAGGTGTAAACCAAGTCATTCACAGACTCTCTTTCTTAACAGTGGTGGCGATAGGAACCGGGGGTCACAATGTCAACAACACAAATATAGCAATTACTTCTCAAGAAAACTGGTTAACCTGCACGTGTCTGATCTTTAAAAGTCAGGTCGAGTCAGGCTTTATTGTCATTCCAGCTGCGTACAAGGACACAGTGAAATGAAACGACTTTCCTTCAGGACCAACACACGAACACAAGTGAGAGACAATATAATAAACACAGTGCAGACAGTACAGTACAGTAAATAGATATCAAAGACTTACAGTAAATACAAAACAGAACACAGGCACTGAGACTATGTGGACTTGTGTAAAGGAGGATGTAACAAACTATATTTTAGCAGATAGCCTTGCATATATGAGCATAGCAGTCACTGAGATTGCAACCAGAGCAGCAATATAGAGTATACAGTACGTGGTTGATACAGTAATTCTATCAGCTAACACTTTACAGGAGAAGGAAAAACCTACTTTACTTTTAATGTAAGTCAATGGAACCAGACTTTTTACCAAGTAACTTTAAGTCATTTCTTTTAGTCCAGGCGTCATGAAATTTACACACAATGTAAAAGGCAACAGGCATTTTCAGATTAAGTAAAGACAAGACTAGACTAGACTAGACTAGACTATATACAGGACATACAGTGTACTGAAATTGCATTACTCTCAGACCCCATGGTGTAACAATCACATTAAAAAGACGGTAAACAGGAAAAGTGTGAATTTAAATAGACACTTTAAAAAAACTAATTGTAAAAATAAGCTTTAATTGTAGAAAAATAGAATAATAAAAAAAATTATAGAAATATAACAGGTCCTGAAATTAACACGAAAGTGATATAACACACATACAGATACAGGTTTTCTTCCGACAACAGCGAAAAGTAAATGTAAAATAGAAGTAAATCTGATAAAAATAAGTTTTCTCCGAGTTTTCCAATTGTATTTACAATATCCTTCATATACCTCTCCACCACAAATGAATTTGCAAAAACTACTGTAAAACAATGTCTCAGGCGTCAGGCAGTGTACTCATTACCATTTCATGTGATAGCTTTCTATGAGGTAGATTTAGGGAGGCATCAAATGCTTTGGACATTTGGTTCGTACCAGCACCACTGTGAACATTCTGACTCAGTACGTTTTTCTAGATCAGAGTATTTCACATGAAATCACTTTGAATAGCTTTCTTTACATTTTAATGATTTAATTATGCCGAAGCTTTAAAAATCGATTTAATTTAATCAAATGGAAATATAGATTTTCCTTGCATATTGTGATGCTAGTTCATGATGATGTCATTGTTTTTGAGGCGGGCAAAAGCTACTACACTACAGTCAAAGATTTACAGAAAAGAAGGATTTGTGTTTTAAATGACATGATGAATCCTGCTTAGAGCTACACTATGCATGTTTTGGTGATTTGGAGACCTCTCTGGTGAAAATGTGTAACTGCATGTAACATGTGGAAGAACATTCTATAACCTGGCTTGTGCTTCGGATCCCTTCCCTGAGTGGATGCATCTGATGATTGTGAGCGTTAAGACAGCATTTAAAGGGAACTCCGCTAAAACTTGAGATAGGATATGAATAATGTTGATTTTGCGTTTGAGACCTAAACACTGAGCTAGACCTTCTTTTTGAGCTTGTTCGTTTGACATTAATGTGTAAAAAAGTGTAAGACGTGGTCTGAAAAGTCTGAGCCAATGCCTGACTTATGGATTATTACTTAGCTTTTTTTTTCTCCATATAGAAATAATGCTATTCTTACCATTTTAACAAAAATATTACATAGTGCAGCTTTAATGTGACCAGGAACATGAAAAACAGAGGTGCTGACTTAAGTTGAGACTGGAGATCAAGCTGCATTTGTGTTACATGTCGACTGACCGCTCATATTCCTTTAAAACCTCAGATGGAATTTCAAGTTGTTTGGCAGCTGATAATAAGACTAAACTAAAAGTCTGTGGTAAAGGTTTTGGACTCAACTTGCACTCACATGTAATTGATTCAAGACTCGGTTTAGACTCACAGGAAGTGAACATCCATCTAATGTAACTACATTCTATCCAGGTAACTGGGGTCATATGTATATTTCACCCTTCAAACCCTTCAGAAGCTTGAAGATCATTTCAGGAGTTTTGTCTTGAAGGAAACAGGCTGTGTCAGTCTGGGTGAAATCTCTTATGGTTGGCGAAATGCGTCTGAATGCTGAAGAGCCCTTTCACTGCGATTATGACAATGACACTTCTGAGCACTTGAAGTCAGGCGTAATTTCTACCTCAGAGGACGCCAACATGTGTCATGCAGAACTTCACACTGTCAGACTGCCTAATGGGTTATTTACTTAGTTGTCAGAGGAGAAAATAGTAGAAACAGAGTGAGGGGCAAGCAAGAATCACAAGACAAATACACTACACTGAGATAAAGGAAACACTTTGTGTGGATCAATTATTGATGGGGGTGCAGTCAGTCAGGCTTCCCAGATTAAAAGAATAGTTGGACTGAGAGAGTGAAAGCAAAGCAAGACTTCAGTGTCAGGAGATTTATTTATTGTTTTAAACTCACTCAAAATCTAGATATGACTACTGTGGAATGGTGCATGTATAGCAGTGGTTGCCAACCTGTTCCTTAGGGCCCCTAAGCATTCCATGTTTGTCCTTCAGCCTGATGGGTTGGAGCGAAAATGTGGATCATCTGGATTGGGGGCAAAAATGTGGATCAACTGTGTTGTGGGCAAAAATGTGGATCAACTGTGTTGTGGGCAAAAATGTGGATCAACTGTGTTGGGGCAAAAATGTGGATCAACTGTGTTGGGGGCAAAAATGTGGATCAACTGTGTTGGGGGCAAAAATGTGGATCAACTGTGTTGGGGGCAAAATGTGGATCAACTGTGTTGTGGGCAAAAATGTGGATCAACTGTGTTGTGGGCAAAATGTGGATCGTTTGGGGTCAAAAACATAGATCATCTGGGTTGGAGCAAAATTGTGGATAATTTGGGCTGGTGTAAAAATGTGGATCTGGGTTGGGAGCTGCAATTGTATAGTGCATAATGTTTAACTATATATCACACTGACCATCCACTTTATTAGAAACACCTACTTCATAATTCCTCTACACTGGCCACTTTATGAGCTCCTCCTACTGAAGAGGGCCACTGTACAGTAGTAGCATCGCCAGAATTTTAATTTGGAGGTGTGGCAACATGTAAGTGATAATTTATTAATACCACAAATGGGGAAATTCCACCTCTGCATTTAACCCCTCCATGAAGTGAAACACCACATACACACTAGTGAATAGACACACACTAGGGGGCAGTGAGCACACTTGCCCAGAGCGGCGAGCAGCCCTATCCACGGCACTCGGGGAGCAATTGGGGGTTAGGTGTCTTGCTCAAGGACACCTCAGTCATGGACGGTCGGCACTGGGGATTGAACCAGCAACTTTCCGATCACAGGGCCAGTTCCCTAACCTCCAGCCCACGACTGCCCCCAAGAAGAGGTGTACCCTAGAGACGTTGCTATAGTGAGGTTGACTACTATGATCTTGCCAGAGGGAAAAATAGAATTTTAAATGGAACACTCATATTAATTAATAGGAATATAAATATAAATTCATGTTTACCTGCCTAGTTACTACAATAAATTGTAGCAAAGTCCTTACTTTGAAGTTTGTCCACTCTGAAGCCATATCGGCAACGCACCAGAACAGTTATGTCCACTCATACAAGACAAGACTCCTATTTCTTTAATGTAGACAAACCTATAAACCAGAAACTAAAAGCCACGTTAATGTTGCAAAAACAAATTTGCATGCACTGATAAAAAATTACAAAAACTGAATAAGCAGGTTTTATCATTTGGCTCATACATTGTACAAAAAAGGTGTCCACATGTTCTGGCTACCACCCATATGCACATCTCCACAATGATGCAGAGCTTTTTTTGCTTGAGGCTTTACCACCAAGCCAGTTGGCTCTTTTTATTGAAAGAATGTCCTTGTAAACAGACACCATGTCAAGCATTCCAAGCTTTCCAATGTTTTTTTCAATCAGTGAGCTGTGTCTTCCTCCTTTCTAACATCTCTGGTAGTAGCTTATGCTGTAAACTATCACAGCTCAGGGAAACTCCCACAGTCTGGAGAGACATTTGAGCGGTCTAAGGATTTGTTTGGAATCCTTTGTCCTTTATTAGAAGAGCACAAGACAAAATTTTTGTAACATTTTTATTCAGAGGTCCTTTTTGAGCAGTCAGAAATTTGGTGAGCTGGCCCCCAAGTGAGGGAACCTAGGCCACCCCTGACCCCCCATAGCATTACCCCTGCCGTATAGGTGTACAGACTTCCCATCACTGTTCATATGTTATGTGAGCAGTGGACCACCTTTAACACAGCATTGACACAGACATGGCAGTGGCTCTATGGCACTAATAAGAGTATATGTGGCACAGCGTTAGCATCACTTTTAGGTTGAGAGGTCTGCTGCTGAAAACTGGCCAAAACTGGCCAAAGGGATAGAGGTTGGCTAACACAAATCGATTACAGACTGGCTACTGTCTCCTACTGTGTGTTACTGTGTAACTTCATAGTTTCTAATTCTGAATGTATAGAATTATTTTTATTATTATTAATATATGTATTCTGAATAATAAAGAGCAATATGAGACTCTCAAGCACCAAGAGATGAACCCACTAATCCTATACTGTGGATAAAACACAGACATTGCATTGACATGTCATGTCAAGTTTTTGCTATTCTAGGGTTTCAGTCACGTGATTTTTTCCCCAGATAGTGAGCATATATCGGTCTGCTGGTTTGAAAAGGTCGGCACCCCACTGACTGTTTGCCACTGCTGGTCCACCCTCTGACCACCCAGATTACTGTCCTGCATACAAGCTCTAACTAGTTTTTAATCTCCTCAAACAGATTTTAAATGCACACAGACTTTTATTTTAGAAAATATTACAAACAACTGAGAAAAAAAATAACGACTAGGCCTGATATAAAATGATTCTATAGAAATTTGAGCTGGATTAATTTCTGGCTTTGCTGCTTCACCCAAACGTAACCAGAGGTGAAAGACTAAAATTACTCTCCTTATTTTGGAAGAGAAACAAAGTCCATGAAATAGGCTGTGATCCTTACACAGTTTCCCCCTGAACTCCTGGTCCCACTCAAACTGGTGGAAAAGCTACCAAATTTGTGTTTTCCTGACATTTATATTGATCTCATACACCCGGCTCCCTGTTCTGGAGTCTCTCAGAGCATTTACCAGCACAGAAGCCCACCGGCTCTTCACGTCAGGGTGGGTAAAGGATCCCGTGGTGTTTCATAAAGAGGAGAAAAGCTCTGTGTCATTCTAGGCGGGTAAGGCCACATCAGCTAATTAACACAGATGTGATCAATGCTATCCTTTTTGCTAATGCTAACAGCCGGGAGATGAACAGTCGTCCCCCTAACGGGGCTGCAGACCGCCGGTATAACTTCACTCTCTGTTTCTGGAGATTTAAATGGAGAAATATAAACGTTAAATATCAGACTGAATGATTCTGTAAGTTTGCTGGTGCAGTTAGTTCAGCGTTCAGCTCCGAACTGCAACCCCTGAACTGCATAACAATGGTTTCCTAGTTAAAATACCTGCTATTATTAGCTAATGAATCCTAAGGAATAGCTGATGAATTTTGAGCTGAACGAGGTGTGAACAGCAGAGGGAAACACTAAACCATAGAGTGCAGGGGCTCAGCTAAATGAAGGCATTGTGCTAGTGCAGTCACTCTGATTCGGTCCTCAGAATGATGGAGACTATACTATACAGTGTGATGCCGCACGAAACACAAGAACGGACAAACCCTGTTAGCACACAGATCCTTGTATTTGCGTCATATTTCTAATATATGCTTGAACCTGCACTATTACTTAATGAGTCAGTTCCATTTAGGCGTGTGAATGTTTGAACAAGCTTCAGCAAACAAGTCATTAAGAGTCAAACTGGAAAAGAGCGTCTCCTCATATCCAGGCTATTTACCCAGACAAAGTCAGCACCATTTCAGATAATACACAACTCATCTTCCATCAAGAGGAGCTCAGTCAATTGCAGGCTTTGGAGCTATTTTCCAATTCCTCAACAAGCTTTAACTACGTGGTGAAGAGTCATCAACACACGCGCAGCAACACTGCTTTACAAATGCAGCAATTAGATGACTTTAAAATGCTGAGTGAAAGCAGCTTGGTGATGTGCTTTGATATGGGCTGGTGATTTAGTGTTAGGGGGGCCATGCTGAGGCAGGACGAAGAGTTTGGCTCCTGATCTCTCCGTCCTCCAGCCTCCTCGTGTCCCTGCTATTTACATGTTGCTGAGTAAGGGGGGAATGCTGCATTCATGCCAAAGCAACTTCAAAAAAAACCCCAACGATTTCACCGCCGGTTTGGAAACATAATCTCTAAATCCTGTTACTATACCCGGCTTCGGCTTTGAAGTTGCAGTGAATGCGATCCAGCAGCCGTCATCATTACGCCTCCTTTAACCACGGCAGAACTGAAGGAAAGGGTGGCAAGGGTGGCAAGGGTGGCGGGGTGGGGGGTTGCAGAATCACCCCAGACATGTTTGACACTTCATTTTGGTGGAAGCGTCTTTAAGAGACTCTAAAAGGAGAATTCTTTGTCTGTTTGTACCAATAATTCCAAATAATCCCAAATTCTACCAGCTGTTCATGGGCTGATAGGATGACAGGCACTGAACGTGGAGGTGAAAATCAATTCTGAATTCAAAATCCACCCCGTACGTTTCAGTGAACACCCCAGGAAGGCACAAAAGCATTCATTCATAGCAAGTGTTGCTAAATTGGGTGAGCTTTTCAGAACGTTGGCAAAAATCCCATTGACCCTAATATGGAAATGAAGAGCATTGTGTGTGCACCGTCAATAAACAGCATTTGCATGTTCAGATGAGCGTGTTAGTGGAGTGGAGCTCCTGTATCTGTATCCTGTGTCCTCTTTCTGTATTTTACAGCTCTAACTCCAGTCCAGGTTTTCTACTTCCCGCTCCTTGTGCACATGTCAAGAGAAAGCCACTCCATGGGATCCAATCTCATATTTATTTTATGCCTTGAATGTGTAGACAGGACGGCACACACTACATTTCACAAATTATATATTTTACATGCATGAGAAACTAGTTAACCTCTTATTCTCCAGGGTATACTTTGGTCCATCTGAATTTATGTGACCCAATCATAAGGCAAATTATTCAGTAGCTGCATGAAAATAAATGTATGTTTTTATTTTATTTATTTATTTTTGTAAAAGCTCACCTCAAATGAACAGAAAATGTGTTTTATGATCTACACACATCACTATACGCTCACACTTTACTGCTGAAAGCCAAAAATCTCCGCCGCTCTTTGTGTTATTGTATAAAAGTGATGTTTCCAGAGCAGATCACTGAAGAGACGCCGTCTGTTTATAGTTTAGAGCCCAGATTTGGGGAAAAACGCGTCGACTTTCGGTAGAAAAACAAACTGAGTTCATCTTCTTTTATTATAAGGGTTTAAAATGACATCACTGTCTATTAGACTGGAGAGAAGAGCTACAGCCTCACACGACGCCCAGCTTCTGAATGGAGCCTATGAAATATGAACGTTATGAAGAATATGAAGTGCGGTTTGGGACCACTGGTGGTGAAGGATGCTGGAGGCGGAAGAAATGTGTGCAGTTCATTTTCATACCAAAGACAAACAAAATCTGACCCAACCAAAGCTGGCCACTTTACAGTGGCTACAAAGCTAGACTTTTCAGTCCTTTTCTCCAGAAGCCAAGCTTTTCAGCTCACCAGTCTGTCACTGCTGCTGCTCGTCCCTTCTCTCTCTCTCTCTCTCTCTCTCTCTCTCTCTCTCTCTCTCTCTCTCTCTCTCTCTCTCTCTCTCTCTCTGTTCTTTTTAAAGGCACTCACACTGCATCAGCTGGGCAGCATGAGCTCCTGAGCCAAGAGGGACAGAGCGCGTTGCTCCACCTCCCTGTCACCGTCCCCACTCCCCAGCTCAGCTTCCTTGATTTAAACAGGAGGTGGTGCCCAGAGGCAGGGCTCAGGAATGCCACGCTGTCCACCACTCCCTCACGGATCTCCTTCTCCCCCCTCCTCATGGGGTATCTTCCTCACTTGGGGTCCCGCCTTCCTGCTGGCTCTCACGGCCATCATTGGGTCCCGGGGGACAGGCGCATGGCACACAGACAGCGCTGCGTCAATGATATCATGCAGAGGTAGTCAGTGTGGAAAAAAGGACTGTCTGGCTCGTATGATGGAGTGATACTGGACAAGCTTCAGAATGAGAAAGAACACTGACGCAAAAATCATGTCACTCTACTCCCACTCCTCACCACTCACTCACTCTGGTTAACATAGCTAAGCTATGCTATTGTAACTAATCAAAACTAGGCTGGTTTTACACAAAAGAACTGGCCATGGACCCAACCGTGCTAAGATGTTCATAGGCTGATGGGACAAGTGGACTAAATTGAATGTAAAAGTGAAAACCAATTCGAAATTCAAATGAATTTAAAATGAAACTCCACTCCATACAGTTCAGTGAACACAAACAACAAAACCATGCTTCATAGCAGTTGCTGCCAGGTTGGACGAGACCTTCAGAACATTAGGAAAAATCTGATCAACTGTAGTCACTAGACTGCTGGGATAGGCTCCAGCAGCCCCCCGCGACCCTGACGGAGAAGCGGATTAGAAAATGAATGGATGGATGGATGTAGTCACTATATAACGCTGCATTTCCAGATTACAATGCTATGTTACCAAGCAGGCTTATGTGGTTGTTGATGTCAACAGTAACAGTTTTTTTGGCCACCATGCCAATGTTAGCTTGATTATGAGGCAAAAAGAAACTGATCCATCTTAATGGATCTGCTATCCTTAGAACGCCCTCCAAATTGACTCATTTTCACAAAAACATGTTCTCTACAGTTTCTTTTGAGGTTGAATAGGATCTTTGCCAACATTCTATGAAGCTTGAACAACCCCACAGCAGCTGCTGTGAAATGGACGGGTCAAGTGATTCACACACCTAATAAATTGATCATGAACCGGTAGAACCGATTTGACCCCTAGTTTTCCTCGAAGCTTTACTGTATGCAGCTTCCAAGATGGATCGATGATGGATGGACCTCGTCTTCTTTCAGAGCGTTCTTCCACATCTTTTCCTCATCTCCCGGAATCACATTTCATTTGAATCACACTCTCGCAGATGTCCCAGGGATATTACAGTAGCCTGCCGGATGAATAGCTGGTGGGAGAAAGCCAGTGGGTGTTTGGCCATGTGTGCAAAACCATATCCCATCTCCCTGAGAGACTCTTCTCTTTCCATAATCTGCGCCTTTCTCCACTCCTTCGCCTCAATTACAGATATTCTTTTCAAACGAGGGGAAATTATACTTCGCACTTTCCATCAACTATCTTGGGCTGGAAGTTTGAGGTTTGGTTTGGAGAATATTCTACGGGTTCCGGGGTGTTTTTGATCCTGATCGCGCTGAGAAGAGGCCTTTCATTTCATACCCTTGGCTGGAATGCGGCCTGTCATCTGTTCAAACTGCGTTTTGCCATTCTTAATTAAACGGTGAGGTTCTGAACTCTTTATAATTTAGGTTTTGAACTAATTATGAACGAAGGATGTTTCAGAGCACAGATATGTTCAGCCACCCACTGAAACACAGACACTCTCCCACACACGGAGTGGCATGGGCACCCATTCCGTGCTGCGTGAGGCACTCAACACCCGACCGCAGGATGCTTTCAGTGTGGGTACACAACTCGAGGAGGCAGCTGCAGTGCCATTATTGAGCCTCCAGGCGAGCCAAAAGTGGGTCAGAACCCTGGGCCAGATCAGCATACCCTCACACAAACCCACAAGTGTTAGCCCACCGGTGTGAAACTAACCTAGTAGTTCATACTTTTCACCGATTTAACACACCTATGCAAATGGACTAGTTGCATAATGTAGCGTGATGTGTATCTTTTCTATACACCACATGATGTTTATATTTTCACTGTTTTCACATCTGCAGTTTTCTCCTTCACCATTCCCATCATTTCTTTGTTGTGTTGCAATCCATTTTACACATTTCTCTCTATTTTTATTGTTCGTTTTTTTGAATGTTGTCACAATGTCCTCCCACTCTTCCACGTGCTTTCTGTTTTGGTCTAGTCCGTGTGTTTTCTTTGTTTTGAGTCCTTCCCTGCTTGACCCCCTTGTTTTCTGACTCCGCCCCTGATTTGTTTCCCCTGTTATCCACCTGTGTCTTGTGATCCCTTGTGTCCCTTGTGCTACGTAAACCCTGTGTTTGCCCCTTGTTTTCGCTGGTCTTTGTTGTTGTTACTGTCCTTGTTTGCCGTTGGTTATTGATTGTAGGTGTTGGATGTTTGATGTTTTGTTTGGTTTCTCTACCGGCATCCGTAGTCTGTTTATCCTGTGTTTCTTTTTTCTCATTATGTCCGTCCCTTCTTATATCCATGTTGGCTCCCTGAACCTGGACTGTTTTGACCATGACCCTGGATTTGCCCTGAATAAATCTTGCTTTTCTCAGCACATGCGTCCACCTTTTCACCCCCCACCGTCACACATGTATGTATGTATGTATGTATGTATGTACGTAAACCACCTTTAGGCTTTTTTTTTGGGAATTTTATTCCAAGAGCAACGTTAGACAGCCTACTTAGTGTAGCAGTAAACAATAGCCTCACTAAGAGATTCGTTGTGGCTCTTTTTCGAGCTTTTCTCAAACAATTATGTTGGAGCTTTACTGCTTGGTGAAGCTGCAGCAAAGGCAAGCAAAAGTGAGTATCACACACAAACCGTGAGCTACGTTAATCTGTGAGTCAGGCTACCATTGGTACTGCACTGAGGAGGCTATCTAACATTGTTCACTGAAAAAACTGAATAATCTAAACGGTTTGCATGCTATATAAACAAAAACAAACACCAAAACTAAAATATATACAGTCATAATCAAACTTTTCTGTTTCTTCTATACACTTTTGCACATTTTAATGCTCAAATACTGTTTATTTGCTGGATTTATTAGAAGAAATATAGACTGTGAAACAAGTCTTGTGTAAATGTTGTGACATATTTTATATCTTATCACACACATATCATAGTATCACACACATATGGACACATAAACTGAGTGATTCAAAAAGATTCATCTGATTTCAAAGCGCCATATTTCTACAACCGTAAGGCTCCTAGGAACCAATCATAATCCAACTGTAAGAGGGGGTCACAGAGTTTCTGACCGGCTCCTTCAGTCTGAGAGGAGCTGAGACCCCTGAGCATAGCATTCTGCGTTCTTCACGTCAATAAGAGTGAATCCGTCAGAACTGAGCAGCGGGATGATCTCCGAAATCCCACTGAAAGAGCTGTGAGTGCAGAGACACCCGACACGCTCAATCCATTAATTTGACTGTGGTGTTGATGTTGTCTGTACAGCTGGAGGAGGTTCATACTGAGCACTTGTAAAATTACATAAACTTTATGCTCATTTAAACCATTTACAGTTCACTGCATTGATCTAATACAAATTACACGTGAAATAAATCATATTGAAATTGGATGAATTTTGTAGAGGACGTTCGCTTATTTTCAATCAGACCGAGGGTATTCAAACTTTTGCAAACAGCTGTATACAAAATGGAAAGCTGATACAGATGTGAATGTATCAGTTGACAAGTGCTAAGGATAAGTAAACAGATGTGTTGTTTCAGAAAAGAATACACATCACGCTACAATTATGCAAGCATGCAAGTACACAAGTAGCTCATAAATAACTTACTGACAAGCCCTTTCTTTGTCGTGATGGGAACGCTCACTCAGAGAAAACAAATACCCAATGTACACAAAGCTACTTTCAAAATCTCAGAATTGCTGTACTGCTAACTGTACACAACAATTCATTGATGTACTGCAGCACACGCTGCACAGTTGGGCATACAGTGCTCACAAAACTCATGAGGAATCTTTGGATCATTGACATCAAACCAATTTTTGTGTCCAAGTTCATTATCCTCCCAAAAACAATGTAATAAATATATAACATACATCAAATTATTCAACAGTACCTCGTTTTTTGTGAAACAATTTTCAGTACATCCATATTTATTTTAATTTCGTTTTGCCTCAAAGTCTAAAAATGTCAAATGGTGCAACCCATATATATATATACACATACACACACACACACACACACACACGCACTCACACACACACACACACACACACACACACACACACTCACCGGCCACTTTATTAGGTTAGTATAAGGTTGGACCCCCTTTTGCCTTCAGAACTGCATTAATTCCTCGTTCCTTTCTATCATCTGGAACCAGTCTGCCCATTCTCCTCTGACCTCTCACATCAACAAGGCATTTTCCTCCATACAACTGACCGCTCACTGGATGTTTCCTCTTTTTCTGACCGTTCTCTGTGAACCCTAGAGATGGTTGTGTGTGAAAATCCCAGCAGATCAGCAGTTTCTGAAATACTCAGACCAGCCCGTCTGGCACCAACAACCACGCCACGTTCAAAGCCCCTTAAATCCCCTTTCTTCCCCGTTCTGATGCTCGGCCTGCACTTCAGCAAGTCGTCTTGACCACCTCTACAGGCCTAAATGCAGTGAGTTCCAGCCGTGTGATTGGCTGATCAGCTATTTGTGTAAACAAGCAACTGAACAGGTGTACATAATAAAGTTGGCAGTGAGTGTGTGTGTGTATATATATATATATATATATTGTTTTACTGTAGTTTTGAGAATCTTTTCTTTTTAAACACACATGCAGGTCGTTGCAAGGCAAAACATTTCCCAACAGAAACAGATTTAACGCTATTTTACAATCACCAGATTTACATATAGAACCTGTGAAGATGCGTGTAGGTTCACTGGTGGTCACCCCGGTTCCTATCAGCACCACTGTAAAGAAATCAGCATCCATAAGTTTCTCTACACCATCTGCACCATTTCACATCAAACCACTCAGCATGACTTTATCCTCATTCTTCTTCTCAGAATGGGTCCTAAAACAAACATCCCCTGTACAGCCGATATTGTAGATGATATTTTTGTAGATTTTTTTAAACTGACGACTGCAGAACTGCAGAACTCATCAGACAGTGGATCATGTGTGTGCGAGGCGAAATGTTCCAGTCAGAGAAACACTTTGTGACAGAATTACGAAAACAGTTCAGGGCAGATGAATTTTTTACATAATAAGTTTTTTTTCTTTTTCTTTTCACACTCGTTGGATATTCGGGAGGAAACAGAGAAAAGGAATAGGGAAAAAAACCCTTGTCACATTAGGCAGGGACTCCAGCCATGCATTTCTAATTTGTGTATAGATGGAAACACAGCAGTCAAAGGACTTTTAAATGTGGCATTTACACTTCAGGCCTTCGATCCGAAAGCAAACAAAACTCCTATTAGCATTCAGAAAATGACAAGCACATCTCACACAAACAGGTGCATAAACACACACACACACACACACACACACACACACACACACCTACAACGCACACACACAAACACACAGACACACACACACCTACACACACAGAGATACACACACCTACACAAACACACAGACACACACACCTACAACACACACACAAACAGGTGCATAAACACACACACACCTACACAAACACACAGACACACACACCTATACACACAGAGATACACACACCTACAACACATCTCACACAAACAGGTGCATAAACACACACACACCTACACAAACACACAGACACACACACCTACACACCTACAACACACACACACAAACAGGTGCATAAAAACACACACACACACCTACACAAACACACACACTCACACAGACACACACACCTACACAAACACACACACTCACACAGACAGACACACACCTACACAAACACACACTCACAGAGACACACAGACACACACACCTACACAAACACACACACACACACACACCTACAACACACACACACAAACAGGTGCATAAAAACACACAAAAACACACACACACACCTACACAAACACACACACAATCACACAGACACACAGACACACACACCTACACAAACACACACACTCACACAGACACCTACAACACACACACAAACAGGTGCATAAAAACACACAAAAACACACACACACACCTACACAAACACACACACAATCACACAGACACATACACACAGACACACGCATACACAGACACACACACCTACACACACAGACACACACACCTACACAAACACACACACACGGACACACACACCTACAACACACACACAAACAGGTGCATAAAAACACACACAGCAGCAATATGGTACTTTCTACAGGGAGGTGTCTATCACAAACCCTAAGCCCTACATTTCAGCCTGTGAAAATAAATAAAATCGTTTTGTATTTGATAAAGTTTTTGGTTTTAATTTTAATTTAAAGTGGAGTTTGATTATTAAAATCTATCAAGGAGGCTCAGAAGAGTCTGAACTGGCTTCAGTAGCACATAAACCACATCAACCAGTTGCTAGAAACTGGGAGGATGAACAGGTTAAACGATTCTAAACCTGGAACAAGAACAGTCAAAGGCCAAGGAGGTATGCCTGTCGTCATCGATTGAAAAGCCGAGCTGAAAGCAAAAGACCTGCAGATGGACTGAGCCAGAAAGATGGTTCCAGATTAATTGTCCAGAGAGAGGATAAAAGAGAGAGAGAGAGAGAGAGAGAGAGAGAGAGAGAGAGAGACTACAGAGAGAATGAATGCAGAGGACAGCACTGCACAAAGGAAGAACTTCGCCTTGAAGAAGCTGGAATATTGTAATCAACAGCTCAAAGATCAGCTGCTGGAGAAGGACGAAGTGATACAGCAGCTAGAAAAGAAGTGGTATGCAGAAAAGAGAAAGGTGAAGAAGGCGATCGAGGGGTCAAACGAGCTTCGCTCCAAAAATACTGAAGCGCTTGAGAGATGCACGGCCTTGACGCAGAAGAAGCTGGAGGAGCTGGAACATGAAAAGATCATGAGAGCTGATAGTGAAGCTGGAGAAAGTGATAAGGTAGATATCGTCCTCTCAGAGGGTCCTGTGGTGGCTGTGAAGAAACAGGGGCTGCTGCAGGAGCCGAAGCAGAAGCAAGACTGCCCGATTGAGAACGTGAGCAAGAAGGAGTCCAACAGGAAAAGAAATCCTGAGAAGATGGAATAGAAGCAGAAGACCATGAAGGACATGAAGGGAAAGACTAGTGAGAAAAGTAGCTTCTGTATAAGACTGTGTTCGATACAGCAGCAGATAGTCTCATTGAAAAAGCAGTAACAGCATCAATGAACGCTTAACTTTAATGATTATCTTAACAGACCTACAATAAAATAACAATAAAACAACAAATAACTACAGAAACAGAAACTGTATATATTAATAAACAAACATGTTGAACATCACAGTGTCTAATATGAAAATAACTATTCAAAAAGTTGAAATGTTGATTTTTTTGACTATTTGTATAAACAACAACAACAAGGCCGTTCATAATCCTGGTGTCATAAAAATACATTAAAAGTAAAATATAAAATTTAAAGCTTATAGGTGAAATATAGTGCTGCTTTGGACTGTATTATTCATATACAGTGAAAATAAATAGAGTCACCAGTGCAAATTAGCCTGATATTTGTGGCGGTAATTTTGTGAGCACAAAGCACAAACAGGGCAAAAGGTTTCTCCACTGAACGCATATATTAGGGTATTTACATTAACATCTGACAAAGCTGTAAAGATGGAATAACTGCAGTATAAACGGTTTTGTCTTGTTCACAGCAACAGCACGGCATTAATGAATGAATGACAGCTCTTGGTTCAGTGCAATTAGTTATGATCTTGTTTTATTAAAGCACAATCACAAGAGTCAGTTTTTTGAGAGGAGTTTGATAAAATAGTGTAAATATACATTTTCAAAACTTATACTCATCAATTATTAAGACGTAGATATTTAAAAGGATTGTTTTATGATCGGTTTAAATCCAAGGCATTAATTGAGATAGTAATAAGCTAAATATTGTCACGCCTCAAACGGACGCTCCTAGTGTTGCGAACTACATCTCCCATGACACCACGGGAGAACACGTGACTGAGGACTTCCCTGCCCATCGTGGACTCCAAAACCCAAGAGTCTACAGGGGATCACGTGACCGGTGACGAACCTATGAGCGCTCTCAGTCTCCGGATTACTGACTGGTTTCACCTGTGTGGTCTTATCATATGACTGTCTTAGTTCAGTATAAAAGCCCGAGCTTTAGTTTAGGTCTTTGTGAAGTCTTGTTTCTCTTTTGAGCTTACTGAGCATTTTTGCTGCTTGCCATTCTTTGTGCTGTTCTGACCTCGATCTTGTTTTTCCCGACTCTGATTTTTTTGGCTTGCCCTTTTGGTTTTGATCGCTGGTTTTGGATTTGTGCTTTTGACCATTTTCGCCTGTTACTCCACCTTGTTTTTTGGACTGCCCTTTTGTTTAGTCTGCCTGGTGAGACTATCACCTTTGCGATCGTCTATGCTCTTCTGGTTTTGACCCCAGCCTGTACTTTGACTAAGACTTTGCTTAACATAAATAAACCCACTCTTTTCACTTTTGTCCACGCTTGTCTGGAACTTGCTGAATCCTCACAAATACATACAAAATCATCATTTATATGGTATTTTCTACAGGGAGGTGTTTATCCCAAACCCCCTACATTTCAGCTTGTAAAAATAAAAAAATAAGTTTTCTGTTTTAAAATGTGTTTTTTAAAGTTCATTTTAATTTATTTTAAAGTGAAGTTGGATGAATAAAATATCAAAAGTTTAATTTTTATAATTGAACATCATTAATTAAATAAAAAATAGTTCATCATTCCCGAAACACAGGGTTTTAATCCATGGGCGGGGCCTTATTCTAGCCACGCCCCTGTACTTTACAGCAGGAAGTAGGACTCTCATGAGTAGGTCCCTCATGGCCACATGAGCAGTTAGATCCCATTGTTTTGAAGTAAATGTGTCCCAAAGTCTGAAAATCGGTAAAAATTGTCATTACTGAAAAACACTTACTAATGAAGTAAACTTACAGCTGTTCAAAGCTGTGTTTGCTAGCCATTTACTGGTTAGCATTTGTGAATTCTGCTCATAATTTGCAGTCACTGTCAAAAAAGTCATCATGGAAACAACTGGCTTACAGTTTGTTACAGCCAGGAATGTTTTGGTAGTGACAAAAGTGAATGTTCAATCCTTTGTTTTAATGAAGTAAACACAGTTAAGGTATATGGTCACTAAAAGGAAAAGCAGAAGGATTTTAAGTCCAAGTCAGTTAAAAGTGCAAATTGTGTTTTTAGCCCATTTCAGTCAGTTCAGTAGAATGAACCATCCACAATCACACCCCGTGGACCTGCTTGGACCCTGTCTGTCGTTAGAGCTGAGGTGTGTTGTGTGGCTCATGAAGCAATCAGTGCGTGAATAACTTCCCCAGGCTTCTAACTTTGCTTAAGTTGTCTGCCATTACACTTGAATGGCTTATTGAGCGGCTCTAGGCATTAAAGACACAGAGAGTGTTTTATCGTACCGACAGCAACAGTCACTGCTGCCTCCTCTTTAGCATACATTACACGGATACGTACACACACACACACACACACACACACACACACACAGCCCCAGACGGTTTGAATGAGATGGTTCCAAATGGTGAAGCAGAAGATAAGCAACCACACTGAATATGACCCAGTGTCCCGAATGTAAAAGAGCCTTAGTTCATAGACTCCTAGCCAAAGACCTCAATCTGCTGAAGTTGCACATGTAAATTTTATACTGGAAAGCGAGATGATATTGTGGAAAGCTGCATGTGAACACGGTTAAAAATGCATTCTGCATGCCAAAGTGTTCGTGTCAAACCACGTAGCGCTATCCAAAAGACAAAAGATGCTGCCTTCAGCCTGCAGCTGTCATTATTAGATGCAATCTGCTCTAATTTCCAACCAATCTTGGGCCTGTAGCATTAGTCAGATTACTAAAGGCTCATTTATCATACTGGAAACAGTGGAATAAAGATTGAAGACAATTCCAAAATCATTTTACCTCATTAATTTTTATCTATCTATCTATCTATCTATCTATCTATCTATCTATCTATCTATCTATCTATCTATCTGTCTGTCTGTCTGTCTGTCTGTCTGTTTTGTCATATGCAAAAGTTTCAATACCCCTGGTCAAAATACATGTTTTATTGATTTTCAGGTTAACTTATCAGGGGTGCCCAATCCTGGTCCTGCAGATCTACCACCCTTGCAGAGTTTAGCTCCAACCCTAATCTAACACACCTGTTCCAGGTAATCAAGGCCTTCAGGGGCCTATATGAGCCAGGTGTGTTGGATCTGAACTCTCCAGGGTGGTAGATCTGCAGGACTGGTATTATACCCCTGCTCTATAGTTATCACACTTAAATAAGGCATTTGTCTATAAATTTAGCATTTTTGTTTATTTGCTAAGTTTAAGATATTGGAAAACATGTAAAACATAAAATAAAAAATATGCCATAACTTTTGCTCAGGCCATATTTAGTTTTTTTCCCCCTAATATGTTAAATTCAGCAAATAGACAGTTAAAATGCATTAAAATATGCAGAAGTTGTTTCACCACAAATGGATAGAAATATTTCATCATATGATAAACCTGATCTGTCAGAATAACTCTGCATTGATTTTTACTTACTCGTCCCTCTAGGTCAGCGGTCACTAATAGGTGGACCACGGTCTGAATCCTGACCTATAGGCTGTCCCATACAGACCTGGACCTATAAATGATAAACTATAGAGACTTATTTAATTTAGACGGAGTGGTTCTATTTTAATTGGCGTAGCTTTTTAGCCTTTACAGTAGCTTTAGTGGCCCAGGAGACCCATCCACCCATCTGGCCATCCATGCGTGGTTATTAAGCTTTCCAACATGCACTTTTTTCTACAAGCCATGCAAAGCAAGCATTTCTAAATAACATTGAAAAAAAGAACTTAACAAGCAGATGTGGCCATTTTTCCCCAGATAAAGTAGTAAATTCAGTATTATTTGGAGATTTGAACACACTCTATCTGAAAACCATTTCATCTCCTGTGACTCATGAGGATTTTCTGAGTTTGGCAACTCACTCGAAGAAGACTCTTATCAACAGCATCGTAGAGGATGTGAAGCTGAACAAACAAAAAAAACAATCCGATCCGGAAAGACAGCTGGAGAACGCACGTCATCAACACACACGTCAAAATCCGCACAAACATTCCAGCAAATCAGACAATAAGCGTCCAATTAAGCTCGAATGTTAGTGAAGAGCGTCTGATTCTGCAGGAGAATAGGAAATAAATATAAAATTCTGCCTTTGTCAGGGCTAAGCTAATTTAGTTGAGAACATTCAGAGAGGGCTGAGTGGTTTGCCAACATCATGTAGCACTCGAGCATTAGTCATCAGCTGTCTGAGACTAACACGTCCGGTGGACGGAGATTTCACTGCTGAAGTTAAAAGCCTGAAAGCTTGGCTCCTCCAATTGTTTCAGCCAGCAAGCTGTAATCGAAGACTTTCTGGGCACCAAGGGCCCCAGACAATATGACTTAAAAGAAAAAATGAACAACTAACAATGCTGCATGTTACTATGGCAATCCTGCAGAGACAATTCTGCGAGTGTATGTAATGTGTGGTTTAATTGATTTGGTGGCTTTCTCTTTTGCAGAGAGTATCATTATATATACTTAAGGCAGGACTATAATACGGTGCTAATACTGGTCATTAAATACAGTACGGGCAGTTGAGAATACTGGAACCATGAAGCAAATTCAGAGGCTCATGTGTACTACTTTATACAAGCGTTCATGGGCAACGCTTTACCAATGTGGGACCATAAACCACAGTAAAAATGCAAAATGTCTAAAACCAGTATTTTGAGCAGAGGCAATAATACTGGGTGACATGCCATTTTTAATAAGGTATTTTGACCAGGCATAAAATTATGACCACCTCCTTGTTTCTACATTCATTGTCCAGTTTATCAGCTCCACTTACTGTATAGCTGCACTTTGTAGTTCTGCAGTTACAGACTGTTTCTCTGATATTTTGACCCCTTTTACCCTGTTCTTCAGTGGTCAGGACCCCCATGGACCCTCACAGAGCAGCTGGGGTGTTAAAACTCCAGCAGCATTGCTATGTACTTGCACACCACCACCACCACGTCAGTGTTACTGCAGTGCTGAGAATGATCCACCACCCAAATAGTACCTGCTCTGTGCAGGTCCATGGGGGTCCTGACCACTGAAAAATTATAATAATCAACTAGAACTTCCTACATTAATTGTAACTCAGACTCAAGACCTAAAGCAACACTATGTAAAGTTTGGGGATTTTGGAGACCTCTCTGGTGGAAGTGTGTAATTGCATGCAATGTGTGGAAGAACATCTTGTACCACTGGTTGTGCTTTGGATCTCTTCGCCAAGCAGATATATCTGATGATTGTGAGCATGTTGAAAGAGGATCCACAGAGAACTTGGAAATCAAAAGATGGTGAAGAACATGCGTTCCAAGGTCATAAGTAATAACTATTTTCTCACCATATCTTTATCAGAATTGCTTTAATTTTGCATTAGTCCATAGTCCATCCAATATCTGATATTGGTATGGGGATACAAGGAGGTGAGTGAAAGCATGTCCTACTTGAACCTGTTTGACTACATAAAATATCTGTGTTACATTTGACCTTGCATTACATTTTCTCCCCTACATTGCAGTTATCTGTCTGCTTCTAGCTGCCGTGTGCAGAAATGTAGCAAGTAAAAACGCTCAGCAATAGAGAAGGTGTACTAAAACATGCTACAAACAATATTATGTATATAATGCTGTCAGTCCTGCTAAACATAATGTAAACATCAATATCATGGTGTATACCATTCAACATTGATGTCAATACCGATGATATATTGTACAGCATTAATAGAGAGAAAGGAGAGCTCAGAGCTGAATGTATTGGTGCTACTTCAGATCTACAGCATGAGTGGACATGTACTTGTCTGAGTACTTGAGAGGTAATTAGTTAAATCCATGTGATATGAGCACCAGGACAGAGTCATCCATTACTTCCCTGGCTTGGGAGAGCTTTGATTAATGTTTTACACGACTTTCACTAATTTATGCAGCTCCACTGTGGAAAATCAAACACGCAAAAATCATTAGGGTGCCAAAGGACAGCGATGGGAGCGGGGGTCGATCCGCATTTCGAGTTTCCGACGACCTCCAGGGGCATTCGCTTGTTGCTTTGTTTGCCTCCAAGGTTGTTGTGTGTGGTCATTATTTACAGAACAGATTACTGCGAGCACCCATGCACACAAATACACACACCTGCCTCACATCTGAAGGGACACAATGAGTTTTGCTGATGAGTGAGAGCACAAATGCTTGGGACTGTCCCACAGTCTCGATTGATTCTTATAGCTCCAACTACAATATCAGCTGCAACATCATATCATTTGACTCCTTGGTAATCTGTGTGACTTCCCAGGTTACTGAACTACATTTCCCTTGAAGAAAAAAAAAAGCAAGCAGCCCACTCAAAATCAAGCTGTTCTGGCCTTATCGACATTTAGCCGACATTTATTAAAGGATATTAAGCTGTGCAAATGAGTCAGTGTGCGATTTACTCAGTCTGGATTGGCTGCTGACAGCTTGGGGTAGAATAAAGAGACAGAAAGCATTTTGCCTGCAATAAACCTCTGTCTCATTTTATATCTTCATACATTCACTGTCCACTTCGTTAGAATCACTGGCCGCTTCATGAGGCACTATATAGGTGTGCGATCACAGGCTGTAGCCCCTCTGTTGTGCCAACCACCCTTTGCATCGGTCTTCACTCATCAGTTTTTGACCACAGGACCAGTGCTGACTAGAATATCAGAGATGAGGACTTGACTCAGCCACTCGAGTCACATATTGACTGCCACAAGAATCAAAAAGAACTCTCTTAACTGAATCGTGACTCAGACTCGAGACCTAAAGCTACACTGTTTACGATTTGGGGATTTGGGGACGTCTATGATGGAAATGTGTAATTGCAAGCAACGTGTTTGTACCATGGGCTGTGTTTCAGACCCCTTCCCCAAACAGATGAATCTGATGATTGCAAGTGCGCTGAAAGAGTATTCAAAGAGAACTCAGTCAAAACTTGGTGAAGTCGATCAAGGACATGGGTGAGTTATCTACTAATGTCATCATATCTTCATCAGAATAGTTTTTACTGAGATGCACCTTCTTTTAGAGTCTGTGCATATGATGTTATCCAAAAAACTCAGCGAAAAAATTCTACCACACCCGATATGACATCAAAGTGCTACATGATGTGTTGTTTAAACAAAAGAGGCAAAACAACTCAAAACAGTTGACTGGCATGTACTTTGGACAGCAGGTAATCAGGTCAACCTACACTAAAGCCTGTGTAGTGAAGTGCTGTTGTGAAATGTGATTGTTCTGTTAGATGTGTATCATCATTAGGTTTGCTAAGTTTTACCCCCACCTGATCACATGTGTTTCATGACTACAACATCCAACGTGGATATATGAACAAATACAACTACAGTCTGACTATGCCTATCAAAAAACAACAAGAAACAAATCCAATTTGCTCTGCAGCATGAAAAAGCCTTATAGATTATTACTAGATTACCCATCCATCCATCCATCCATCCTCAACTGCTTATCCGGGTCACGGGGGCAACAGCCTAAGCAAAGAGGCCCAGGCCTCCCTCTCCCCTGCCACCTCCTCCAGCTCTTCCGGAGGGATGCCGAGGCGTTCCCAAGACAGTCGAGAGATATAATCACTCCAACGTGTCCTGGGTCTTCCCCAGGGTCTCCTCCCCGTCGGACATGTCTGGAACACCTCCCTAGGGAGGCGTCCAGAGGCCATCCTTGCCAGATGCCCGAAACACCTCAACTGGCTTCTCTCAACGTGGAGGAGCAGCGGCTCTACTCCGAGCCTCTCCCGAATCGCTGATCTTCTCACCCTATCTCTGAGGGAGAGCCTGGCGACCCTGTGGAGAAAGCTAATTTCGGCCGCTTGTATCCACGATCTAGATTACTAGATTACCTTTAACACTTCATCTGAAGCTAGCTATTATGCCATCTTAGTAAATTTCTATCCAAACTACAGATCACCTTTAAAACCATGTTTACTGCTTAGGGTGTTTTAGTTCTGCCCTTCAGACTGAAGGGTTTTCTATTATGAAAGGCTTGTTATTTGAAGCTGGGTTGAACTGGACAGGCTTTTAGTAGGCTTTGCTTTTGTATAGCGCAACTAAACAACAGAGACGTTCACTACAACAGTGACACTGACATCCCAGTAGAAAATGTTATTGCAGGAGACTCAGTGATTCTCTTAAAATCCCTCTGGAAAACAGCATTACACAAAAAGAAGACATGAGATGTAGGACAGACAAAGGAGAGAAGAGGGCAGTTGCAGATACATGAGCTTTGCTATCTTGGCTAATCTGAGCACAATATGTGACTTTATTGAGATCTCTAAAGCTCAGGAGGAGACAGAGGAGAAATATCTGAGGAACAGGAGACTTAAGATTCCTTTGTCTTTCCATCTGATGTCATTGTTGTCAAGGAGAGACTCCACACTCTGGCAAGAATGAAGCATACTTAAGTACATCAATAAAACTGAGAGTACATTTTAATTGCATCTATATCATGCGATAGAGATGCATTGATACCATTTTTTCTGACAGTGTAAGGGTGCGAATACATGTTTTTTACTACTCGCTGATATCGAGTCTGATACCATAATGAATGACCTTACATAGAATTAAGTAGTAATTAAAGTATGTTTCATAGTTTTGATCGCTGCTCTTCATTTGTACTGCAGTGACAGCAGGGATCACATCTGGGGCTGATCCAAGGAGCTCACGTTTTGAATTTTGAAGTCTTTTTGGCTGGTTGAGTTGTAGAGGATTATCTTCTAAAGCAAGACATACACTGTGCAATTTTAAAAATGTTGTTCTCTGGTGACTCCCAACAGCCCCTGCAGAGGGCTCTGTCTATAAACAATTTAAAATAAAGCTGTTTCATTCAGAATAACATGCTGTGCACCAAGTACAGAGCAAACACGCTGAGAAACTGAGCTTGGCTAACCACACTGTGCACTGAAGTATACACAGTAGGTTAATACAGTCTCTCTGCAGCCTGCTTTACACAGAAATTTGTAAAATATGACAGTATTAATGTTCATACCTTACATAGATGGATGATAGTAAATAGCAACTTTTTTCAACTTCTAACTCTTTTGGTAGCATATGTGTCTCCACCTGTGTTGGGGAAGTGGTTGTGATTTTGTTTGTGTGTTTTTAAAAACAGGCTAAAACCGCACAGTGTATGTATGGTGGGAATTTGACAAGAGAGAATGATTTAACTGTCCGACCACCATGGAGTCAGTCACTCTGTCTGAGGAGACCCTCACTCACTGCCGGCTTGAGTCATTTGTTTATTAGTGTGGCAGTTTACACTCGGGTTACCTGCATTAGCTAGCTATGCTACATTAGTTACCTGGGTTGGTTACAGTATCAGCTGTTATTGGGTGGTAATATCAGTGAATAGAAACACATATGAAATACATACTTTTCTGAGTATTTTTCAAAATTTTGCCTTATTATGTTGTAAGGAAATTTCTACAAATGCTAAAGTATACTCAAAAGTATAGTTTTGTTAGCAACTGTGCAATTATTGAAGTATATTGTAAAGCAGTGATTTTAAAGTATGTTTTTGTAAGGGGGAGCGAGGAGGCGGACGCACACGCTGAGATAAGCGAGATTTATTACGGGCAAATCCAGGGTCGTGGTCAGAACAGTCCAGGGTCAATGAGCCGACACGGACAGATCGAGGGTAAGACATGACGAAAACAACCAGAACCAACACAAACAAAGACCAGGTACAACGATACAATGATACAAAGATACAAAGACTGGCAAACGCAAAGGGCAAACACAGGGCTTAAATACACGTAACAATGAGGGACAGGTGAATACAATCAGGGGCGGAGTTACAAAACCAAAACACGAGCACATGGACAGGACTGGGAGGAGCCAACCGTGACAGAACCCCCCCCCCAAAGGCACGCACACCGGGCGTGCCACACAGAACAAAACAAACCAACCCAACAAAAAAGCGAAACCCAGAGAAAGACAAAACTAAACTAAACAGGCACAGACACCGAAGCCAGAGCAGAGGCAGAAACGGGCACAGAGGCAGAAACGGGCACAGAGGCAGAAACGGGCACAGAGGCAGGAACAGAACCACAAGAGGCAGGAACAGAACCACAAGAGGCAGGAACAGAACCACAAGGCACAGGAACAGAACCACAAGGCACAGGAACAGACGAAACAGAACGAGGACAAAAAACGGAGGGAGGACAAGGAGGCACACCAAAAAACGACGCCAACCGAGAGACGACCGGAGACACAGGACGAGGAAAACAAGAACGAACAACAGACCACGCAAAAGACAGGGGAACAGGCACCAGGACAGACACAGGAACGGAAACGGGCACGGAAACAGAAACAGGAACAGAAACAAAAGGAGACACAGGAACGGGAACCACAACAGGAACGGGAACTGAGACAGACACAACAGTAGGGAAAAGGACAAAACCAGGTACAGAACAAGGCAGAAACAAAGGAACGGAAACAGACACAGAAGGCACAGAAGGACCACGGGGAACAGGGACAGAAACGGGATTCCCAGGGGGAACAGACACAGACGAGGGCGGGATGGGTGGGAACAAAGGGGATGTAACGTCCACGGAGGCAGGCGCGGGGCCTGCTGCGACGTCCACGGAGGCAGGCGCGGGGCCTGCTGCGACGTCCACGGAGGCAGGCGCGGGGCCTGCTGCGACGTCCACGGAGGCAGGCGCGGGGCCTGCTGCGACGTCCACGGAGGCAGGCGCGGGGCCTGCTGCGACGTCCACGGCGACTGGCGGCGGGTCCGGAGGCGCGGCGACTGGCGGCGGGTCCGGAGGCGCAGGCTTGCCGCGGGGTGCGGCCACGGGATCAGAAGTGCCGCGGGGTGCGGCCACGGGATCAGAAGTGCCGCGGGGTGCGGCCACGGGATCGGGCTTTCGGGCTGGGGACCTCTGCTCCAACCTGGAGGAACACACAGATACTGGACCCACTCGGCCGTTCCCAAAGCTCACTCGAGCGATTGGCAGCTCGCAGTGACGCTTGCGAACGAGCCGAGTACCAAAACACGGGTCATCTGAATGCTCCTGCCGTCTGACACCGTCTTGCACTGCAGGTCGCTCCTCCCTGCAGTGGCGCTCAAGACGGGCAGACCCAAGGCGCTTACCTGAGCTCTCGCCTCCCGGACACAAGGCGGGAAGGTCCTCCGCTTTCTTGCGGGACCGACGAGACGCTCGTGTTCCCTCAGCGCCAGGGGATTTGCTGTCTCCGGCTTGGTGGCGTTGGGACACGGCGAACTCGGGCTGCTTTGAAACAGCCGGAGTTTCGTCCCAACGGAACAACCACATGCCGGAGTCTCGCTTACCTGCTGCGTCCTGTGGTGGCCAGTCTTTCTGTAAGGGGGAGCGAGGAGGCGGACGCACACGCTGAGATAAGCGAGATTTATTACGGGCAAATCCAGGGTCGTGGTCAGAACAGTCCAGGGTCAATGAGCCGACACGGACAGATCGAGGGTAAGACATGACGAAAACAACCAGAACCAACACAAACAAAGACCAGGTACAACGATACAATGATACAAAGATACAAAGACTGGCAAACGCAAAGGGCAAACACAGGGCTTAAATACACGTAACAATGAGGGACAGGTGAATACAATCAGGGGCGGAGTTACAAAACCAAAACACGAGCACATGGACAGGACTGGGAGGAGCCAACCGTGACAGTTTTAGTTCATTTTAGTTGCTTTTTAGTACAAACTAACAAATATAATGGTACACCCAGGCGTTTGCATTTAAAACATTTTGTGGAAGAATTTGAATCTTAATAATCAGTTGGCTTTATTGCAACATGAGTTGATCTAATTTACAATAGGAAAGCATTTTTTCTATATTATTAATTATAAGTTAGGTGGTTAGACATTGGGCTACATGATTCCTAATATTATATTTAAGTGTGTATTTAATTGTTTTAAATACATGTTTTATTTTTGAAGGTATTAAGTGTATTTAGTGATACTAAAATCTAATTTAAAATGCGTTTTAGTTGCAGTATGACTAATAAGTAGCGCTGAAGTGTATCAGTGCATCCAGTAGTGTGCTGTATTTATAACATATTTAAAGCGTAAGAACAGTTATGTCTACATATTTACCTACATAGTGTACTTAAGTGCAACTTACGTTGTTCAAAAATGACTCAGAAACACAACTAAATGCATTTAATATGCACTTAATCATAGCTTTGTGGATACAATTGGATATATATGGATACAATTGTCATAAGTTATTTCAAAATAATGCATTTAAGATGTTTTAAAACATGCCCATGTCATATTAGATGCACTTTTGAAAAGTTCAGTTAAAAGTATTTTGCATTCACAGGGGCAGAGATTTCAAAGTAGCCATTAACTGCCTTAAAATCCATTTGTTTTAGAGGTCAATCAGTGGACCCTTCATTATTGTAGGTGAGCGAGTAAGTCAACATATGAAAATGCTAAATGCTATTTTAGACTCCAGTTGTGCTGCTTGTGTTATCTTGGCATGGTCATCCTTGTGGAGAGAGGTCAGTTGTTTTCACAGCAGGGGGTTCCCACCCCTCCCCTTTCGCCCCTCATTGCTCGCTACCAGCTCAATGCAGAAAGGACGTTTCAGCATGAGACTCACAGAAAACCCACAGTGTCCTAGTTAATCTAATATGATTTTATTAAATAAAAACATGCAAGTCAATTTCCATGACACCAGCAGAATGGCCAGTAGGGGTCAGGCAGAAAGAGCCTAAGGAGATCTCTGTTTTGGATTGTTCTTTCCTGTGGGATGGTAGTGGCATGTGTGGAGCTACTATGAGTTTGTCAGGCACAGCTGTGCTGCTGTGAGGTTTGCACACATGCCAGTGTCGCTGGCAAGTTCAGCATGGATCACCCCCCAAGAATAATCAGCCGAGAGCCGTTCTGTGCTCAAAATCTGACCATTGATTAAGGGCCGGAGGATGTAACACAAACCATCAACTAACAGATGGGCTACAGTCTCTAACTGTACACCAATAAGGTGTTTCTCATGAACAGGGTACACGACAAATGTGAAAGCTTTTAAAACATCTGGAATCAGCTCCAATATATTCACCAGATCAGCATGGCTCTGCAGGGCTAGCGCTCCACCTGAAACCAGAAAGTAACAGGCTGTGGGTAAGACTGATGTCCCTGCTGTGTCGTTCCCTCTCTGCCCACTGCTGTTGTGCCCTTGAGCAAGCCACTTTAGCTTGTGTTGTTCCTAGAGTGCTACAACATAAACTCCCGCCCCTGAAAGCCCAAGGGCCTGCCATAGCTTAATTAAGTTTTAAAAAGTAATCCATAGACAATGCATCAAATGCTAACAAATGTATCTGGGAAAAAAAATGGATTTATATTTTAAAAGCCCGAGAGAGAGAGAGCCGGAGAGAAGAGCTGTCCTTAACCCAACCGCCGAATGCCTTTCCATTCCGATCATGTTCAAGTAAATCTAATCCTGACAGGTGTCTTGCTGGGGATTTAGGAATAATAAGACAATACAGAGAGAATATGTCACAGACAAGATTTCATGGAGTGTCTCTGAATTGAACATCACATCCAAACAGATCCAAACAATGAATGACAAAATCTCATACCGGCATAATCCTGAGAGGATGAACAGTATAAAAAATATAACAGATGCTAGACAAGGCTGTGAAGCATCAAGGCCAAACCATTCACGCGAATAAGCATGAGGCGCCATACATATAGTATTTTCATGAAAACATTTTAGCTGGAGTTGCTGCTGTAAATTCTGGAATTTAATAATCCATTACGTTCAGCTTCACTGAGGTGTCATTCACTAATGAAGGAGCCATGCATGTCATTTCGATAAGGTCAGTTTACCAAGAATTGCAGAGTTAGGATAGAAAACAGGAGCTATGTTGAATTTTTAACTTCAAACAAACAGTGTAGTAACACTTGGTAACGCTTTGCTTGAACACACATTAAGGCATCTGTCATGACAGTTATCTGTTATTATCACATGGCACTGTTATATGACTGAACAGAAATTGTTATGACGACTCATTACAGCATGTTTATAGCATAGTTGTGCCTATTTTATGTAGCAGGTAGAGTTCTGACCGTTTCTGGTGGTTGCAACATACATCGCGCTACATATTTCTAAAATAAAACCATTTTAGATGCTTAAGTTAAACGGATTTGTCTATTGTTCTTTAATATCCCTTCACTTTTTTCACTTTTAAGTATGAAATAAACAAGCAAATAAATCCGAAACATTGCTATTGTGCAGAATAATAAAAATAAAACCAAACAATGTAGATAAACTTATGTAAATGTTTCTAACATTTGCACAGGCTCCTGAATGTAACTGCTGCAACATTTAAGGTGAAAGAGGAATTTTTAATAACAAAGCACCATATTCATTTGTCTCATTTATTTGTCTTGTCCCATATACTTGTGCCTCTGACTGGAATTTTGAAAATATGCACAGTGGCACAGTGGGTAGCGCTGTTACCCACAGCAAGAAGGGCCTGGGTTCAGTTCCCCGATCAGGAGATGAGGGTCAGCCCGGACTGGACAGCCCGAGGTGATTGAGAGATGCTGCTTTTTTGTTTTTTATTTTCATTTGCCTGAAACATCTCTGACTTAACCACTCAGCTATAGAGGTTAATATTAGCATGGTTTGTGCTGTTTGTACGTCGCAATATCTGAATGTAATTGTGGCATACCAGTAGCCAATAGCGGTTATGACAAACAAAGGTACAGCAGTGGTTTTAAGGTCCAATGGTGTACATTACATTAATTTTTCCAGGTGAAAAGAAGATTTTTGTACCTGTAAGATTTCAATCACAGTCAGACGCTCGCAGATGAAGGTTACCGAAGGGCTTTACTGATGTAAACAGAGTTCCAAGTCGTTCAAATCCAAGATCAGAGAGAATAGCAAACAAATCCAAGCAGCAGGGCAAAAAGAGCATAAACCAGAAAACGAATAGCAAGAGGTCATACACAACATATACCACAATAGAAAAACCGCTCAGTAGAACAACAGAGTGAATCAATACCTCGCGACTATTCTAAGCTTTAGCTTGGGTTATATACTAGAACATAGACATTCTAGATATATCACACGATACAATACACAGGTGATGCTTATCAATATCCCAGAGACCTGGAGCACTGATAGGGGTGCTGACCTACATGGTTTGTCATGTGATCTCCCAGACGAGCTCGTTTCCACAAGGGGTTCAGGAGGCTGCGTAACAGTACCTTTTCATAACCAAACATTTTAAATCAGAACAATAAAATAAAAAGCCTGGAGACGAGACGGGGTGTGTGGAGTCTGTACAACTTAGAAAATATCATTTCAGTGGATTCTAGTACAGTTATGTTCCCTTTGTAAAGGTACTGGGATGTACCCCTGAAGGTACCACCACAGTGACAAGAGGGGTACGGCCCCAGTGACAGTGTTGTACCTTTTTTTCTGTGAGTGTAGAGGAAAAATTTCAACAGCTGCACCAGATGAACCGATCTATTGACCACTACTAGTAGCAAAGTTCAAGTAATGTGTTGCCTAAAATTTACTCTAAGCTCAGACTTTGTTATCCTGGTGATGCTTCTAGCTTAAAATCCTAACAACAAGAATGAAGCACACCACACTCTTCCCATCTACAAGGAGTCTGAAAGCCTGCTAGGAAACACAGTGAGTTGCTCAGAGATCGCAAAAAGGTGGAGGTGGTCAATATGACAATGTTATCATGATAAATGACTTCAGAGTACGTCCTTTCTTATTATATTGTGGACATCGTTAGTACTTACAGAACACTTAATGACTGCATTTTTCATTACAAAAAGCCCAGAAATGAAATATTGTGAAAATGTCTTCAAGTATTGTGACATTTGATTTTTTTCTGTATTGCCTACCCCTATAATAGGGTAACCCTCTCTAATTGAATGCAAGGGTTTTGCAGGAATTTAGGAATTTGCACCAAATGTGTTACGTATCATAGTATCACAGGCGTCACTTTCACGGGCTGTGCACGGAACTTGATGAAGACAGTTTGAGGTGTGTTTCTCCTCCTAGTTGATTCAGTTAATGCAGGAATCGTGTCCTCTGTCCATCTCCTGCATATTTCATCAGTTCAGTGGCCAAAATAACGTTCGGCGTCACGAGAGGCAGACTGTGATATAACAGAATCAGAAAGAGGATGGAGAGAAAAGAAAAACACAGCGCTGCCAAGAGAGTTCAAGCCATAGAAGTGAGACAGCAAAAATACACAGGTGCCTAATGGCCTCTGTATTCTCTCAGCTTGCGCTTCTACATTTGGCATGTAGGTTCATGTCATTGTCAAGGTTCCAGCTACCATAACAAAACAGAAGATGAAACTGGGATGGGACTTTGAGGCACTGGGGGAAAAGCTTCCAACCAACTCAATGCATAATTTTGTCAGGCTGCTTGTTCAATGTTTCGTGGTATCACGCATGAAACTCCCCTGACGTGAGCACACAGTGTAAAGGTGCATTTGAACAGTCTGGAAACCTGTGTATTTCTGAGTTTGCTACAAAGATGAACAATTTATAAAGCTCCACAGTACTGTGCAAAAGTCAGAGGCCACTTTCATTTATTTCAAAACAGCCATTAAGGGCAATCAGCATTAGGAAAAAAGCAGAAAACATTTAACAGAAAATTACACAGAAGCTTCAACAACCAAATATATCAAGTTGACCCTTTGCCTTTATTACAACTTACATTCTTTTTGGGAAACTTGCTTTTAGTGTTTAAAGAAATCTGCAACGATATTTCTCCACACTTCCAAAGTTCAGTCAGAAAGATCACCTGAAAAGCGAATAGCATATACATAATGGAAATTAAATATATCGCTGTTGTTGGAAGAAAATTTTGTATCTCCATTTGAGAGTTTTTCAGTTTTTTGACATAATTTGAAAATACCTGTTACCCTTTACACTGTGCGAAAATTTCATGATGAATGGACCGAAAGAAACAACCCAAAATGACTTGGAAAATACTCTGGGTCCACTGACTTACATTCAAAGTAAAGTAGGTTTTTCCTTCTCCTGTAAAGTGACCACTTTGGAGGTTTTCTTCTGACAACAGTGAAATGAAGGTCTCTGACTTTTGCACAGTGTTGTGAATAGTAGAACACAGTGGTGTTTACGTACATACCACATTTGATACCACATGAACACAGTAAACAAAGCTGATGTGTGTACGTTCTAGTGGGTATATATTGTCTGAAAGTGATATATACGCTACAATACATTTACCCAGGCTGAAGACCACCAGAACACAAAACATTAGAGATCTTAACTTTAAGATCATTTGAATGCACTACAAGTATCTCTGCCAAAGATCCAAAGGTCCACTCACGAAAGCACCTCTGCACCAACGCCAATAACAATGAGAAACATCAAACCCCCTTAGACGCTTGGACTGCGCAGTACTCACCACACTGAAGTCATGAACAGAGCAATTCTGCCCACTGAAGTTGCAGCTCTTCAGCATGTCCTCTAGTTGGTGGCCCGTGCGTTGGAAGATGTCCAGCATGTCGGGAGGTGGGTACTGCAGCTCACCCGGTCGATGCCCGCCTCGGCTCTTGGGTGGCAGCCCTGTGAGGTTAGCCAGGTGGTAGATGTCGGCGTCCGTAAGTGCCGAAAAGCGAAAGCGGTTGACATTGCAGAGGGTGACGGCAGGAAAGGTGAGCTCACGCCGGCTCTCTTCACCCAGGGCAGCCAGGTGCGGGTGCTCCAGGTAGGCAACGGCACTCCGGGATGCTTGGTAAAAGAAGAGCGCCAGCGACATCAGCAAGGCCAGGGCCCACAAGGTCTGCCGCATTCCTACTCGCCCTGACCTTGAGGTCCCCAACGCATGAGCCAGGCCATGTAGTGATGAGGAGCTAGCAAAGGCAGCCAGGTCTGATACACCTCCTCCTCTAGGCTGGCCTAGGCGCTCGTCCAGTGGGCCAGTGCTGTCTTGCTTGGACGGGGTCGCCTTGGCCTCATCACCCTCGGCGAACTTGACTTTGCAGACAAACTGGATGGGCATGTGGCTCGCCAGGTCTGTACTTGCAGAGCCTTCCAGCGAAGGCTCTGGACACTCCTGCTGCTCTCCCCTCTTCACCTGCTGCACGTCCAGCGTAGCTGCAAGATCACTTTTAATATCCCTGACTGCTCTCCGTCTGTCTCCCTCTACACCAGGCTCACCTTTCACAAGTATCCTACTTGTTACAGCAGTACTTTCTCTGCACTTGAAGACTTTTGCCTCCTTCTTTTGCCTCTCTTTTGCCCAACTCTGCCGTCTCTCACGTCCTTTCTTCTCTCTCATTGACAGTTAGACGGTCTCTCAACACCTTCTCCTCACGTTCGCTTCCTTTCCTCCATATTCTCGTCTTCTTTCTGTAGTTCTGGAACTCCAGCAAAGAGCCAAAGGTACTCAACTGATAAGGGAGGGTGAAAGCACCAAGCAAGAAGCCTCGTACAAAGTGAAGATGTGCCTAGTCCAGTGCGTCAGCTGCGAGGATGCTTTAGGCTCCAGAGTTAGAGTGCAAGTGTGAGCTGGAGACATGCAGAGAGAGAGAGAGAGAGAGAGAGAGAGAGAGAGAGAGAGAGAGAGAGAGAGAGGGAGAGAAGTGAGCGGCTGCTTTGCTTGTCAACTCAGCTCCACATCTCTCTTCTGCTGCTCTCTGCCTCTGACGTAGCCACTGCCCAAAGTCCTCTCACACTCACATTGACTGAGAGAGCAAGAGCAAGAGACACTGTGAGAGAGAGAGAGAGAGAGAGAGAGAGAGAGAGAGAGAGAGAGAGAGAGAGAGAGGGAGAGAAGTGAGCGGCTGCTTTGCTTGTCAACTCAGCTCCACATCTCTCTTCTGCTGCTCTCTGCCTCTGACGTAGCCACTGCCCAAAGTCCTCTCACACTCACATTGACTGAGAGAGCAAGAGCAAGAGACACTGGGAGAGAGAGAGAGAGAGAGAGAGAGAGAGAGAGAGAGCGAGCGAGAAAGAGAGTTAGGATAGAGAGAGAGCGAGAGGGACCGACAGAGTGATGACTAGCAGCGCTCTCTAAGCACGGCAGACCGGCGCACAGTGGAGAACTCCTCTCAAGGACCAGATAGAGAGGAGAAGAGGGAGGGGAGAGGAGGAGTGGAGATGAAGGAAGGGAAAGGAGCAAAGAAGGAGAGTTATTTAATATTACATGAAGGGAGCGGGCTGAGATTATTTCCCCCTCAGTGGAGAAGACCTCACCCACCTCCAACGGGGCTTTTATTTCCCAAGCAGCGGCAGGTTGCAACATCCACTTAGAGGTCCCTCGATCTCTTCTTCGCACATGTGTGCACATTGTTTCCTGTACATCTCTCTCTGTCTCTCTCTCTCTCTCTCTCTCTCTCGTTCTCTCTCTCTCTCCAGCCTGAACGCCTGGAGCCAAGCAGGCAGGTGCAAGTGTGTGTGTGTGCTTGTGTATACGTGCATGAACAGAAAAATGACTCCATTAAATGCTGTGTTAAACACTATTTTGTGTGGTGTATATGTGCATATCCGGGCTGCACAATACTGTGGAAAATTTTGCATTGCAATACTTAGATATTGCAATTAATATTGTACTAAACTGTCTCTGGGGCAGTGCCCCTCTTGTCACTGGGGTGGTACCCTCAAGGGTACATCTCAGTACCTTTAGTCAAGGAACATAATTGTCCCGAAATCCATTGAGATTGTATTTTCTAAGTTGTAATGACCCCACACACCCCGTCCCGCCTCCAGGCTTTTTACCTGGAAAAACTTATTTAATGTGCACAATTTGACCCTTGTTGTACCTTTGAGGGTAGCTTTGTACCTTGATGAACAGAAAGTTTACCTGCATAGAACCTATATTCCTAAAACTGTACCAAAAAAGGAATCACAGATAAACTATTATTACATCTTTCTTATAATGTAAAAGTAGAATTACAAGGGTTTTTTGCACAATTAAATCATTAAGATGTAAAAAGTCATTCAGAATGGTTTGATGTGAATTGTGCCATTATAGGAACTTACCACGTCAGAATTGTTTAGCGGTGGTGAAAGGAGCTTGAAGTCTGAAGCATTTAATGTGTCTTAAACCACCCTCATTTAAAAGTTATTACATAACACTGGGTGGCCTGTAGCCTTGTAGCTGGGGAAGTGAACCATCAACCAGAAGGTTACAGGTTCAAATCCCGACTAACTAGGTATACCTGGTTGTGCCCCTGGGCAAGGAGCTTAACCCCCCACTGCTCCAGGCAGCACTGCTGGCCATGCTGCTCTGCTGCCAGATTAGGCAAAGTTAGGCAGCAAAATTACAAATTTCCCTTGTAGGACCAATAAAGCACATAACATAAATCATTACAAATATATTACTTAAAGCCTAAGATGGTTTATGATGGTTCTGAGGTTTTAGCTCATATTTAACTATATATATATATATATATAACTTTAATATATATATATATATATTAACTAATTATAGAACTTTTTAAAAGACATTCATGGTGGAGAGGTACATATATGGCCTTGTAAGAAAAATAGCCTCCAAAGGAAACTTTTAAGAGAATTTAGGAGAAAATTAAGAGGCCAAGCACGTCGAAAAACCGGACTGTACCTCGCTCACTCATGCACTCATTCACTCACGTTTAGCAGGCTCAACATTTGCCACAAGAGGGCAGCTTCTGCATTAGATGCTTCATAAGAGCAATGCTTCTTAACCGCATTCCAGCTGGTGGGAAAGTTATGCTTCCCAATAATTTGGCATGTTTTCTCACTTCCTTCCGCCTTCCTGACCAATCACTGAGAGAATACTCATCATCACCGCCATTCTAGTCTGCGTGTACATATATGTTGGCAGGCAACCTCCTTTCTTCTCCTCACTTCGCTCTCTATTTTGGTTTTTGGACTGGTTGTAAAATAATGAGTAAAATAATCTGTTATTTTTATTTACGCTGGCAACTCATATTCATGTTAACATGAGTAAGGTATTTCAAATATCTGCCTGTATTTGTGCTGCTCAGCTGCAAGGCTGAGAGGCTGGTCAGCTGATGATGAGACCTGCACAGACAAACTCACACAGTCCATGTCCTGCCCACACATGCTAGGTAATTACATTCATACATGGGCTTATTTTGACAATGCCTTCTTTTTTCCTGAAGCCTTTTTCTCTTGCTTTAACTGTGAAGATGTAAGTATAGTGAGGGCAGCACGGATGCTAAAAGTCTGGCCTACTAACCACAATTTGTCCTTGGAAATATACACATTCAACAAATTAATGATTGTGTTTTAGAAAGTAGAGAAAATACTCATCAAAATATTCTAGTACTTCATTTAAAAAAAAACAAACTTTTTTTTTCATGGTTGTTTATTTTTTCCTTTGGCTTTTCTGCAAAACAGATGGGCTTGGCTGAGTGTCAGAGTCTGAATCCTGCTCAAATATCCTGTTTACATCTGATATTTAATGATTTCACAGAATTGAGACATTTTTGGATAAAGGAATACAAACAGGCTGTAACGCTGGGGAGCAATGAGGAGGCGTAGAGAAGCGAGATTTATTAGGGGCAAATCCATAATCAGGGTCAAAGCGGTCCAGGGTCACAGAGCCAACACGGAGAAAAGGAGGGACAGACATAACGCCAAGGAACACAGGATCAACAAACAACGGAGGCCAGAATAACAAATACCAAACAATACCATACACTTCAAACAAAGACCAGCGAGAGACACAGGGCTTAAATACAGGGACAGGTAATGAGACACAGGTGGTTAACAAGAGGGTAACAGGTGAAAACAATCAAGGGCAAGGTCTGGAAACAAGTGGGCAGAACTGGGAAGGAAGCAAAACAAAAGCACCTGGACAAGACCAAAACCAAAACAAAAGCACATGGATGACTGGGAGGGGCCAAATGTGACACAGGCTTTATTGTTGAAGTAAAAATGCAAAGTCGTCGTTAAAAACAGGCGAAAAGGTCAAAGCACAAAAAACAGAGATCCAGGGCAAACAGTCCAAAGGGCAAATCAAAAACCAGCAGTTTGCAGTTGAAACAACACCTCGCAACCAGCTACAGCTAAAGCCCGGGCTTACAAGCTAAAGCTAGACAGGTGCTGCACATTAGAACTCAGGCGATCTTGAACGTTGATTGGAGCATGTGTGGAAACCAGAAGTCAGATGATCTCCCTGTGTATTCTGGGAGATGAAGTCCATGTGTGTATCAGCGTTTGTAGGAAGCGATAAAGTCATGTGGATTCTGGGAGATCGAGTCAGTTGCTTGACTTGATATTTGTGACAATGTACATCCCATTAAGGAACAAACATGCATTCTGATTTCTGATTCTCACTGACTTTAAGGTGATACTTCAGTATTTTGGTTACAGTTGCAGGACATGGACAAAATGCTACACTGCAGTTCTATTGCCAGTGTATGACACCTTCCAATATACTGAAATCATATTAGTGATAATGTAGTGTTCTTAATGATGGCCAGGGTCATTTTTTGACCAAAATTATTTATTTGTTGGATCGTGTGAATGCCTATATGAGGTCTAAGGTCAGCGATATAATATGACATTCAAGAATGTTCAAAGAATAAAGATCTCATGAACGTTGCACGCTGGACACTTGCTGTTATTTTGCCTGGAAGCGTTGTTCCATCCTCTGATAGGTCGACAGGCTCAAACCAAGGCCTCGGTTGACCACTAACAGGCATGCTAACAACATCTCTAACCAGGAGAAATGGATAAATAATCACAGAAGAGATTCAGTGTTGGGTTTGTTATCATGGCTTTATTTTACACAGTCTCCAAAAAGACAGTGCAGTTCACGTCTGGATTATAAAGCTTCTGATAGTCACATGATCCCACCGGAGCTGGAACAGCACAATGCTACCCTTCTGGGAAAAAAAAATAAAAGTCTCTAGCTTGCAGCGTTCCCGAGATTTATTCTTTTATGTATGACGTCCTTTGATGTTGCATACTACATAGTTGACCTGAGAGGGTTAAGCAGTGAACTGTGACAGTTAGTGCTAGGCTTTCAGGGTGGGGCATAAATGTCAAAACCCAACCAAAAATCAAGGGATTTAATATTGTGTCCGTGCTACACTTCATATTAACATTTTTCATGTGATTTGAAGCTCATAAAAACATTCTAGATTTAACTTAAATCCTGTAACAGATATTGGGTCTCATTCACCAATATCGTCCTTTTTTCTTAACTGTGTTCTTGAGAAAGGTTTTAAGTGTAACAGTGGGGAGCGATGATGAGGCGGATGCATACGCTGAGAAAAGTCAGATTTATTAGGGGCAAATCCAATATCAGGGTCTACACAGTCCAGGGTCAAAGAGCCAACACGGAGAGATGGAGGGACAGACATAACAAAAAGGAACACAGACTAAACACAAAAACAGAGACTAGGAAATATAACAGAGGCCTGAAGTGTATCAGGCTTGATAAAAATGCTATATATGATACTGATATGATATTGGGCTCTAATATGCATTCAGTTGTGTGTTAACTGAAAGGATTATGTCTTGGGTCTAGAATGGTCATTAGGACAAGGCTCCATATGTGTGAAGGGAGCCTAGGTTGGAAGCTCTAGGTCCCAAGGGAGAGATGGGCCCCTCGCTTTCTCTCTCTCAGCTTTAAAACAAGCTGAAGCTATCATAATAGGAACCAGATGTGGACTATATGTCAAAAACTGGGGTATAAAGGCATGGACTCAAATCTTTGGGGCAGAGAACATTTGGCACGTTTCTCTCCAAGCTGTTTCGTGAAGGCTTGATTCTGACTTCGATCTCTAAATGCAAATAAACTTCTTTTTCATGCAAGAGACGGGTGTCACCAAAGAGTTTCTTCCTTCACCTTCACAGCATCGCTTTTTGAAATAAACCACAGGCCAGAAGATATAACACCAAACAACACAATACAAAGACCAGCAACCTAACAGGGGAAAACACAGGGCTTAAATACAGGAACATGTAACAAGACACAGGTGGTTAACAAGAGGGTTTACAAGACACAGGTGAGAAGCAATCAAGGGCCGAGTCCAGAAACAAGGGGGCAGAACAGGGAAGAATCAAAACATGGAAGCACATGGACAAGACCAAAAGGTAAACACAAGCACATGGACGACTGGGAGGGGCCAATCGTGACATTAAGAAGAAGCTTACATCAGATTCATGATGTGTTCTTAGACCGCAGAACTGTTCACACCTTTGTGCTCCTGAATGTGTGTAGATTCTGTTCTTACCTAAGAACAAATCCCAAATAAGAAAACATTGGTGTCAGAATTTTGTGAGAACAGTGTAAGAAAAAAAAAGTTGGTAAATGAAGCCCGTGAACATTAGATTTGACCTTGTAGCAGTTTTACAGTGACTCTTTCAGTAAAGAGTCCTGGCACAGAGCGGTTCACAAAGCCATTGAAACCCATTGGTTAAGCCAGTGGTTCTCAAACCTGTCCGGAGTCACCCAGACAGTCCATATTTTTAAATAGCCTGCCACATAAACTGTCTGTTAAAGGAAATAACTCCAAATTATCTGCTGTTATAGAGCATTCAATGTGCCTCATGGCTGTCAATGTCTTAGAAACAGAGGGCAGAAGGAAAAGTACTTCCTATCCAATATAGTTATTTCCTATCATCATTTTTACCTTTTCACCATCAATTTATCAATATCCATCCAAACACCCAAAGAACATCTGTGAGTCAGCACACAATAAAACATTCAGTGATGGCTTAGAGGCTCGTTAACATATTGCACACTCATGCGATATCGGTACATCAAAGGCTAAGGCCATGATAATGATTAAAGAATGATATTGTGCATCCCTAGTACATGAATGTGTGTGTGTCCGTGAAGAAGATGGAGAGCGTGACATGGAGAGACTAATGGTCTAGGTAATGAAGACTGAGAGAAGTGTAACGAGCACTGGGTGACTCCTGATGATCAATCTCCCTCTCAGGCGGAGACTGACAGTCTATTGATCAGACGAGTGCGTGAACGCAGTGATTGAGGACCCTGACCCCATTGCTCTGTCTGTAAAACACGCAAACAGACGCACACACCGGTCAGAGAAACGGTCAGCGGCTTGATGTGTTTATTCTCTGCTGAATCCCATCACAAGCACATTTACGCCCTCCATTCATCAGAAATGATAGATGTCTATAAGGTCCACCATACAAAAGGGCACATACTGATCCATTAGGGTTTTTCTCAGGTAAATGTGAGGCTGTCCCAAATGTCACCCACCCTGTATATTTAGGAGATCAAAAGAGCGCCCAGACTGGTCCCTGTGTCAAGAGGTAGAAGAAAGAGATTTGAAGCCATGTTATTTCTTCATGCTCTGAACATAACATTCTGTGTTACAAGCAGCCCCTAAGTGCCTTTATACAACTCAGAACTAACAGGGAAGGAAACCCCCCAGGAGGAAGAGAAGAGAACATGATGCATGATTGGCGTTTTTCTTTACTTACAGTGGACCACTTTACTTTTTCAACACACTGCATGACATTTAGCTGGAAACTGTCTTTAGGCCTCATGGAGTGAAATATCATGAATACAGGCTATTTACATTCAGTTGTGAATACACTGGGCCTACGCATACATTGCTGAGTGGATTTCTATTTTGCATAGCAAATGACCACAACGGCGCAAATGATGAAGTCCTTAAGTCACACCTTTCGGTTTCCAGATCAGTGCAAGTTAAATGGCCTGGTGAAGTTTAACAAAATGTAAACACTAAAACTAGTCAGGCTGTGTTTCTAAGAACATTTGATTCTGCCTCATCTGTCTTGTAATTGATGCCTTCTTCCACATGAGCCCTGGTGCTGTGCCAGACCAGCCCAACCTGGACAGCGACTCCACATTTACAATGCACTGACCTCTCAAGTCATGCATCATTCTGTAGTCGGCATCATCCCCGTTTTAAGAACTCTAAGGCTAAGCAGTTTTTTTCTAAGGGGAAAATGAGTGGCATTTCTGAAAATCAGTATAATTGTTCCCTGTGGTAGACAAAAATGTTCCAAACTCAAGACATTATAGCCTGTGTACATTTTACCATCCTGAGTTTTTCTGAATTACAAGATTTAGCAGAATCAAGTGCAGCCTGTCATTAAAGCAAAAAAAAGGACATCAAATACCAAGAAATTCATGTTAACATTTCATAGATTCTACTTTATGATCAATCTGATATGCTGATAATAGAATTTGCTTTTTCGAACTTTTTTTAAAAAATTCTGAACCAAAAACAAGATGCACAATAATAGCATAGAGCCAAGCACCAATAATAATAGCATTTGAAATGTAAATCTTTCTTTTAAATTAGAAAGGGATGCTAAATAGAAGCATTTTCACTAGTGGTCAGACTTTTGAGCCTCACTCTGTTTTTTAATGAATTTGATTTTTCTGAGGGTCAAGGGTGTTTAATTGTGTTATTAGCTATATGAAGGATCCAATAAAGATTTATTCAGCCATAAGGCCTGCGTAATGGGCCCCATTGTGATTCCATCATTCCTCTAATTTTCTGTCACACTGCAGTTTTCAGCTAATCAACAACAATGAAGAAAACCTCCAAACTGCAAATTCATTTTCTGCCTGCAGGCAAATTCTAAAAAGGGACAAAGCCATGAGATAGCCTCACTTCCCCATCCCCTATCATCCCTTTGTAGCTTCACCAGCCTCCACTTTTTAGAACAAACTTTCCAAATGATTTGAGAGTGTGTCTGTAGATTTGTGTCCATTCAGACAAAAGAGCATTTGTGTGGTCAGGCACTAATATGGGATAAAAAGACCTGGCTCGCCATCAGTGTTCCAATTTAACCCAAAAGTGTTCACTGGGGTTGAGTTCAGAGCTCTGTGCAGGCCACTGGAGTTCATCCACACCACACTCGTCAAATCATGCCTTAATGGACTTTGTGCAAAGAGGCATGCCTGAAGAGGAAAGGGCCTTCACCAAAATATTGCCACAAAGTTTGAAGCATAAAACTGTCTAAATATCTTTGTGCGATGTAGCATCAACTTTCTTTACTGGAACCAAGGGGCCAAGCACAAACCCTGAAAACCCCCAGCTCATTATCCCTCCTCCTCCAAACTTTACTGTGTGATGCATCCAGAAGAAGGCAGAGATCAAATCCAAAAAAATCCAAAGATAAAAAAGAAAAATCATTAAAATCAGGTAACCAAATCCAAAGGGGCAGAGACAAGCAGACATCGAAAAATTCCAGGCAGACAAAACAGTATCAATAAGACAATCAGAAAAACACTTAGTAGCTCTCACTCGAAGAAACAATACCTTGCAACATAACTAGACTAATAGCCCAGGCTTTATATTAAATCTAGCTAGACACATGTACAAGATTAGTTTTCAGGAGAATGAGATTGATGATTGGAGTGCTGAGAAGAGTTATCAGTCATGTGATCCCCCAGAGGGTTCTGGGAGATGGAGTATGTGAGCGTCGAGAGCCAGAGAGATACATGACAACTGATGGCACTATGCATTCCGATAGGCAGGTCTTGGCACTTGTCAAGCTCGGATAGTGAAGTGTGATTCATCATTCCAGAGAACGTATTTCCATTGCTCCAGAGTTCAATGTACTTTACACCACTCCAGTCGACACATGGCATTGCACATACTGATCTTAGGCTTATGTGCAGCTGTTCTTGCATTGAGTTTGCATGGCTGTGTGTTTGATTTGATACACCTGTTAACAATGGATGTGGCTCAGTCACTTGAACTCTCTAATTAGAATGGGTGTTCATATAATTTTGGCCCAGTAGATTATGATGATTTACAACGAATGAAAAATAGTTGCTGGGAATACATTTATTTCAGCACTTTGTTGGGTGGGTTGTATTATCCAGTCCTGATTTTTAGTTGGGTGCATCCCCACTCCCATTCTACACACATGAGCAGATAAACATGAGAAGTTCTTCACATCTAAAAAAGCTCCAGAATTTTCCCTAAGAATAGTTGAGTAGGCCATGCTTCCCCTGTAACTGCTTTCTGGCCACTATAGGTCACTCAAAAGGTTTGAAATCCTCTCAGTGACTGAAGACACTTTTAATATTTATAAAGACATCTAAGAAGCTGAAGAGGCGCAGTCTGTCATGTGTCTTTACAGCGTGGTGTACCACAGTGAAGAGAAGCACGTTAGCATGCAACAAAAGCCCCTGACAACGCTGAGGGAATCTTCAAGTCTCACCGACTTTCTCATGAATTATTAAACCCCCCTCAGGTAATGACACTGCCAGCCACAGACTCACAGAGAGAGAGAGAAAGGAAGAAAGAGGGAGAGGTTGAGAAAGATTTGAGATGAAAGTAAGTGCTGTGTGACTTCTCCTCAGAGCCGCCCCGATGCTGTTTCACTCATGGCTCCTCCACGCCTCCATTTCGCCGTGTGGCTCTGACTGACAGGCTAATTGGGCTGCTCTTCACTGAGGAGCCATAAAACCCTCACACAACCGCTGGCTTAGCCGCAGTCGCTTCTCCACCAACACCTGTTCTGAAGCACATCCGCCATAATTAACAGTAACACACGGCACTGAAACTTAAGAGTTTCAAATGCACTGCAGATTCGTAAAAGCACATTTTTTCAATGTTGTAGCTCAGTTTCACTCAATTTCCACAATATTTTCCCATTAAAAAACATCAAAACAGGTGCCTGGCTACACAGGTGGCACAGGGTGGCTGCTGCTACCCATAAAATAAGCCCTACCACTTTAACTCTGACCTTTAAATAAATAAAATATTAAGGCTAGTAAACAATATATAAAATTAATCTTCATTAATCACATTAGTTTGTGTTGGGGCTAATCCGAATAATTAGAACACTCAGGGGCAGTCGTGGGCTGGAGGTTAGGGATCTGGCCCTGTGACCGGAAGGTTGCCGGTTCAATCCCCAGCGTCGACAGTCCGTGACTGAGGTGTCCTTGAGCAAGACACCTAACCCCCAACTGCTCCCCGGGCGCCGTGGATAGGGCTGCCCACCGCTCCAGGAGGTGGAATTTCCCAGTTTGTGGGATCAAAAAAGTATCACTTACTTACTATTTGTACTTTTTGTTGGCATTTCTTTCTAGTATAGTGTTCCTGGGCTTTGTCTTTTGTTAGCACTTTAGACTCCAGGACTGTCTTCTAGAATGCAGTCCTTGACAATTCCTTGACAATTCAAATTTAGAGGCTTATATATATATATATATATATATATATATATATATATATATATATATATATATCACTATTTTAACAAAACATTTTATCAGTAAACCAGGAAAAAAAGTTAAAGTAAACAGTGCAAAAGTAGGCTATGAAAATCATGTCATATGGTAGCAGTCTGCAAACTTTTTCGATGTGAAATATTAATAAAAAGTATCTCTGCCATCAGTTTTTCCACATCAACTCTATGTGAATTTGATTCAAAACCAACATTTTTAAAATACAGCAAGATTCAAGAAGATTAATCCGGTTTCAAAGTGCCATATTTTTACAACCGTGAGGCGTCGAGGAACCAATCACAATCCGATTGAAAGAGGGGGGTCATAGAGTTTCTGACCGCCAGTGGAAGATCAGCTCCCTTCAGTCTGCGAGGAGATGAGACCCCTGATCAGAAAGCGTTCAGCGTTCTCCACTTCAATAAGAGTGAATCCGTCAGAACTGTGCAGCGGGATTTTCATCAGCAGTGAAGCTCCAGCAGCTCAGAGCGTTCGTCGTTGGTTCCACAGCACTGGATGATCTCCGAGATCGCACTGAAAGAGCCGTGACTGCAGAGACACCCGACACGCTCAATCGATGAATTTGGAGGTTCATATTGAGCACTTGTAAAATGACATAAACTTTATGTACCCTGTATATTCTAATATATTAAGTATAATTTGATATTTAATACAAATGCAATTAGTTTTTTACCTTATGCATAATATTCTGACACAATAAGTGATTGATAAAGATTGGAGCCTTCAGAGGAGCAAAGACTGAAAGCTCGGTTTGTTCAGCACTGATAATTTGTTATCTCTCCACTGAACTGGTCAGCCTTCTCTAATGAGGGCAGAATACAATCCAATTACAATCCAGTGCAGGCTGCCAGTAATGGGTCTCCCAGTGCAATTTGTTTCCTGCTGCAGCGCTTGAACGATGCTTAGCAAACAGCTCAGTCAATACACGGTTATATTCTACATCTATGCTGTGCTCATAATGACAAAAGGCTGTAAAGGGCTTTACAGGAACGTCACCTTTTGCAATGATGCCTGCTGCCACTGAAGACTGTCTGGATGGATCAAGTCCACCTTCACTGTTGTAGGCCACTCCTGTTCTCCAGTCGAGCTCTCCAGTGTCTCCAGGGTTAAGTCTGGGAAGAGTAAGTGCAGTTTTGGTGGGCTTAGCTGGCATTTTTCTTTATTAGCCTTTAAGCCTGAAGCCTATGTGGTCTCTATCACCTTCTCACGTCTCATGTCATGTATTTGTTGGGTTTTGCCAAGGACTAGGATGCCACCTATGTAGACAACAGCGCTGTCACAGCGGTGCAGTGCTATCCCCACAGCAGCTCTGACATCTTTCGCTGGGGCTGACGTAATCCCAAACGGGAGGCATCTGAAGCGGTATCTGCCCAGCAGTGTGACAAATGTGGTCAAACTTCCGACCTGGACTCTGCGGGTGTTTTTCATTGGAGTGAGCTGAGGCTTTTAAGTTAGGCTATCACAGATGGACTCTCACATCACAGAAGTGTCTGCACCAGAATCTGTTTTGAACCAAAGACTGATGTGCTCCCTATGGTCAGTGTAGTGTGTCATGGTGGCTCATCTTCTGTTAAAAAAAAAAGGTATGGTTTTGTCCCATTAAGTGACAGCAAAAACACATTTATCACTGTTTTCTATGACACTTTTAGTTATCTCTTGCACTGACTTTATTTTCCTCCACTTCAAGGCTTTCTTTATAGACATTCGCCTCTGATTCATTACGATTGTGTCCACATTTACTGCACTTTGCTTCTCTTTTTGTCCGTGTTTGCTGTGCTGCTAGCTTTTCTTTTTATTATGTTCTTCTAAATGCCTTTGCCATTCATGCGATCAGAGCCACTAACTTGTTCTGTGTTCTGAGCTTTCACCAGCATAGCATGCGATCACTGTGCATTTGCAGCTTCTGTGAAAACGAATTTCAGTCACTGGGAACTCTTCTGAGTTCCAAATGCACAGTTTTCATAGAACCGTCTTACAAAGACTCTCACTTCAATTTTGCACTCTGGAGTGGAACGTTGCTCGTTCATGGATCATGTTGTGTTTGGGATTTAAATGTTCAGTCAATGTCTCAATCCCCCCTCAGCGTTGCACGTGAAGGCCTGCTCTGCCTCTGCTCCAGTGGAGTAGATTACAGCGCTCATCTGAACCGTCTCCAGTCTGGTCATGCGGCAGGCTTCGAAAGTCCTTGTCACGATGATAAAAACATAGTAAAAGTTGACCTACGAGCTCCCGGGTGGAGCAACCGTCTAAACATTGACCCAATCATCAGGCGATTGCGAGTTCAGTGCCAGCCAGGGCTGGTGTCTTGCCCAAGGGCACAGCCAGGTAAACCTAGTGGTGGGATTTGAACCTGCAACCTTCCGGTTGATGGCTCACATATCCTACCACCAGGCTACCAGCCACCCCAGTTTAATCAATGGAAAGTAAGCAGTTGTAGGAAACTGTGAGTGTTGAAATTCATCAGTAAGGTGCTCTGTAAAACTGCGTGAGAAATGCAGAGCGAGGTGTGTGAGATTAGACGTAATTGCGTTGATGCGTAAGAGTTGACAGCCCTGCCTTGAAATCTGCATGAAGGTTAGCTAGCATTAGCTTACATAAGCTTAACACTGACATTAGTTATCATGAACATCTGCGCTCTTTGAATGAACTGGCTGTTAATTATTCAGTGTATTTGTTCTCTTATTGGATTAAATTATACATTGCATGAATAAACTGCATGAGCTGTTAGTTACCTAACGAACTTTAGCTGCCATGCTTGCCAATATATCTATATCAGTTTGCAGGTGATGGAGAGGAATGGTGGAAGAGGAGTCTGAGACAGAGATGATAGAGACCTAGTAGATCAGAAGGAGGATGAATTGGAGGGATAGGAGGCTGAAATGAAAGGAGAAGAGACTGATATGGGGGCAGAGCAGATCGATGTGCAGAGGAAGATGGAAGTTTAATATGAGCTCTGCAGTGTTAGAGTATGAAGAACTATGGAGAAAATATTCCAATACAGGAATATCATTATTTAGCAATGCATTTTGCACCAAAGCACGTTTTGTAGATCCAACTTTGACGTATATGTAATTAGATGGTGGCTTTGCTCCACTTGTGCAACCACATGCCTAAAATCCCGGACACGCCCCTGCATTAAAAGACATCAATTCATTTGAAAGTATGCCGAAGTGATTCCTCTGAGCAGGCTAACTGCTGTGTTTATGAGCTGAAATGGGTGATTGCATGATTGAGCTGGTTTTTGGATTTGTTTGTGAAAAAGTGAAAGTAAAAGAGATTTTAAACTTAGCTGACATCCTTCACAACAACTATGTGCATGTTTCACAAATTAGCATTAATGAAAGAAATCTACACACAGGACTTTTACCCATCACAGCCCACATAACTACACTTTCCCTTCAAATCATAATCAGTATAATACCTCAAAAATGTTATTGTGTGAATCTGTTTAACATCTCAGGCTCAAAATATCCTTTTTCTTGAGAGAGCGATTATATCGCTGTTGTCGGAAGAAAACCTCGTATCTCCAAAATGGTAACTTTACAGGAGAAGGGAAAAACCTACTTTAATGTTAATGTAAGTCAATGATTTTCCCAAGTCATTTTGGGTCATTTCTTTTAGTCCATTCCTCATCAAATTTACACACAACGTAAAGTGAAAGAGGTATTTTTTAAATTAGGTCAAAAACTAAAAAAGAAACGACAAAAATGGAGATACAAGGATTTTGTCCGACCACAGTGATGACAAATATACATTATAATTGTAGCCCAGAGCATTCACTCAGCCCTATGTTTACCCATATGTTTATCCCATATATGGAATATTCTACATCACATGTTAAAAAGGATGTATCATCCAAATTTCCCAACAATCATGGGAATAATAAGGAACTTCCCAGGAAGTTCCCAGATTTTTCCTTAATTTTCAGAATCAGAAGAATCAGAAGAAGTTTTATTGCCATTGTCAATGAACAGGATTCACAGACTAGGAATTTGCTTCTGCATGAAAGTGCAACATAAAAACAAGTAGTACTAGGCATGCAAAATTAAGTCCACATAAATAAATACTCTATGCAAATATAAATAGAATGAATAAAAATAAAAATACAAAAGGCATGTACAGCAGTTCTATATACAACAGTGCAGGTGGAGTAGTGCAATTCAAGTAAAGTGACCAAGGCAGGGTTATAAAGAGGGAAGTGACGTGATTATATATTGTTCTTGAGTCCAATGGCAGAGGGGAAGAAACTGTTCCTGTGGTGGGAGGTTCTGGTCCGAATGGACCGAAGCCTCCTGCCCAAGGGGAGTGGATCAAATAGTCCGTGTGCCGGGTGAGAAGGGTCTGCTATAATCCAATCTGCTCTCCCCACAGCCTGGAGATGTACAGGTCTTGTGCCACAGCCTTTGTCTGTCCCTGGCAGTGGCCCCAGTATACCACACTGTGATGGAGGAGCTGAGGATGGACTCGATGATGGCCGTGTAGAACTGTACCATCAGCTGGGCCGGCAGTTTGGCTTTCCTCAGCTGCCGCAGAAAGTGCATCCTCACCACACCTCACATCAATTTTCAGTGATGTTGAGACATTGACCGATAAGGTCTTTTTAAAAATATATCTCTGTTGCCTACATTACAGACTGAAAACAAACATTCATTTCAATTTAAAATCTACATATTTTAAGTAAATCATTACAGTGTCGTTAATTTCTTCCTGCCTTTAGCCTGGATTGCTAGTAAACAGCATTGTGTGTATTTACTGATCCTAGGCTAAAACTCTGTGTTACTTTCACTGGTGGTCAGATTTGAGTATTAAGCACTATGACAAGGATCATCGTACAAGTGCATGAATATTTTGTCTTTTCAAATATTGTTTTTCAGTTGCACCGTCCTGTTTAAATGAAATGATCACACTACCTTTCAACAGCTACGTTTGTAAAAGCTATCTTAGATAGCTGACTAAGGATCATGTCAGCTCATCAGTGATCATGAAGACTGGGCCTCATTCTCCAACCGTTTCTAAGAAGAATTTTTTTTCTTAAAACCCACTTATGTAGTTTTTCTGACATTCACCAGTGTTTTCTTATTTGGGATTTGTCCTTAGGTAAGAACAGAATCTACACGCACTCAAGAGCACAATGGAGCGACCAAGTCTGGGGTTTAAGAACAAGAATCTGACGTAGACTTTGTCTTAGGACCTTCCTCAGGAAGACATTTAGGAAAAAAACATTGATCTGTTTCATCATCATTTCATCATCATTCATCATCAGATATCATGCTCAAAAACATGTTTACAAATGCCGACTACATAAAACAATTTAGCTGTTTTTCCAAAACTTTTCAGCTTCAGGAATTAAAATGAAAAAATCACCACACCTCAGATGATCAGGACAGTCACAGGGGGGAGCTGGGGCCTATCCCAGCTGTCATCAGGCGGAAGGCAGGATACACCCTGGACAGGTCACCAGTCCATTACAGGGCAGACAGACATACACATTCATATACACACCTATGGGCCATTTAGCACTTCCAAATGACCCGTCTGTAGGTCTTCAGACTGTGGAAGGGAGCCCACACAGACACAGGGAGAACATGCAAACTGTGGTCACCCAGCTGGGGAATCGAACCCAGGCCCTTTTTGCTGTGCGGCGGCGCCACCCTGGTCAGGACAGTGACCGTGACAACACTTTTCACATCTCCTATCCTGATTATTATGATTAATTTAATGCCAGTCCCGTTCTCACTGCAGGTTTGTTCTGAGTGTTGTTCTTTGCTTGGAGAAAGTGCTCGGGCACAATTGATAAGTAGTGAACAGGTGTTTTCCAAACAGTCATTTGGCTTAAAAAGGAGGGTCAGTATTATTTGAGCTTGTCAAAGATGGAGAAAGAAAAGGGACAACATTGCAAACAAGTTCTGAAATTCCAATTCTGAAATACATTTGTTCATTTTTTTATTAAGCACTACCTTCGCTTTCAGCTCTGCTCTGCTGTGATTTTCTCAGCAAAGAGACCTTAAAAAAAGAGAGAGATATTGCCCCTGAGATGGGTTTCCACACTGGATGAATTGAACTGTTGTCTTCTTAGATTCAGTATTTAAAAATGTTTACTTTTTAAGAACTGCAAGTGCTAAACAGCAGCCTAACCACATATATAGCATTCCTTTTCCAGACTGCAGGGTTCTGGCAGTGTCCTTTGGAGCCAGGGTTGGGTAATTTAAAGATATTTATTGTTATTGTGGCAAATTGAAAATCAATACATCGCAACATGTTTTTCTGAGCATATTGTAGATGTGGGAAGTGCAAAAGAACTGCAGGTCTCATTACAAGCAGCATTTTTAAGCCTGTTTTGTGGATTTAGTGCAGTGCAGCATGCAAAATGTTGAATAAAATGAACTGTCCTCATAGTTTTTAATGACAGGTTTTAAATGTGACATTTCCAACTCATTAAACCTTAAGAAAGTACATGTTGTGATGTGTATCATCACCGTCTGAAAAGAACATTTTAAAAACATTTTTTGCCATACGTTGAAAACACCCATTTCAAATGAGTTTGGACAGTAAGTAAAATGCAAATAAAAACACAAAGCAATGATTTATAAATTTACTTTAACCTGTACATTGGCAAAGGGTCCATTTAAGAACAGGAACATTGTAAAATTTTCAAAAAAATTATGATTCAATCATGCTTCCTTTTTGAAATGAGCATCCAGAAAAGACCTATACTTCTTTAAGCAAGCATGGCTGGAGGCTCACCACCACAAAAGGACAAAAACCCCAAAAGTTAAGAAATATCTTTCCTCAATGTGTGATTGTGAGGATTTTAGGTATTTCACCCTATACAGTGCATAATATCATCAAAAGATTTTAAAAATCTGAAGAAACCTGTGTGTGTAAAGATCAAGGCCTGTGCTTGTGGCCTTCAACCCCTGAGATGGCCCTGAATTGGAAAACATCATGCTTCTGCGGTGGATATTACCGTATGGATTTGAGAAAACTTTGACAAATCGAACAAAGTTAGAGCTGTTCTATGCACAGCGAAAGCCATTTGTGCACAGAAACGCCGCCGACTTCTCTGAGCTCAAGCTTATCTGAGTCACAATGGAAATAAACGAAGCCACCATGAGTGCTAAACGCATTTTGGAGCAACATTTGTTACCATTAGACAATGTGTTTTTCTGGGGTGTCCATGCTTATTTCAGCATGACAGCACTAAGCCACATTCTGCACGTCACCACAGCTTGACCACCAATCAGAGAGTGCGGGTGCTAGACTGGCCTCAGTCTAGATCTGTCTCCATTTAAAATTGGGTGTAAAATACATAATAAAGGATCCACATGGTTGAACAGACTTGTATAACAGGAGGATGGATCAGTTTGTGTCTTTAGTCCTGAAATGTGTATTAAGTTCCGTTACAAGGAAAGGTGATGTAACACAGTGGTAAACGTGCTCCTGTCCCAACTGCTTTGTAACATGTTACAGCCATCAATAGGGGTGGGAATCTCTAGGCACCTCACGATTCGATTCTATTACGACTCAGAGGCTGTGATGTGATTATAAAACGATCTTTTTTTTCTATGCAGGATTTCTTTTTCCTCACAGTGTGACAACTTGGTACTTTTAAAGCAAAGTATTTGTAATGATGCATAATGAATTTACTTCTGATATATTTTATTAATAAATCAAATGTAAGTGAACTGAAGACTCTCATTCACTGCTTTAGTTTGGAGCACATGAGACGCTGCTGCTGCTCACCTGTGATAAATCGGCGGTGGATGTCCACGCAGTACACGTTTTCTTTAGTGATCTCATAACTTCGGGTTTGGTCTCGATGTAGAGAGTGGGGAGTCGCTGTGTTTGTAAAATATCTTTGAGACCGGACGAACGTCCTGGTTCTCAATGACTGAGAACTGGCGTGCAGACTGCAGGTCAATAGCAACCCAGTCTCGTCTGGCTAGTAGCTACGAAAAGGCAAAGAGAGAGATTTAAGAAGATCGTTTGGAGATGAATGGACTTATTCGCATTCATAAGAACTGCAGTTGGTTTCCTCGTCCGCAACGAGAGACTGTCACACACTAAAAAGTTGTGAAGATCAAGACAGCTTCTCTTTCAAATTACCCTGGTCCACCTTAAATGGTGCCACATTTACATTCGGCACCTCAGTCAGAAATTAAGGTAGAACTGGAAAATAAGGCGAATAAGAAGCGTCTTCAGCCTCGTAAAATAATCGAACGTTGAGAGACATTTTAAAAGAAACTGATCTACTTTTGAGGAAGAGTTTCCTGACAGAGACGGGAGGAAAGTGGCTAAGCCTAAAGCTTAAAGCAAAGTCAGGCTGCATTTTCCTATTTTTTAACCTGTACTAGGACATTATTACATACTGAATCATACTGGACATCAAATGTTGTGGCTCCCAAAGTGGTTTGATTTTTGTTGAAAGGATAAATTGGCTCTACTTAACATTTGGGCTGTGACTCCTGACCTAACCAAGCTCTGAATGCAGAGGGAGCCGGTTGGATTTGTCACTCATCCAGCTGTGCTTTTGTTTTTATGTGCCATCACAGACTGTCCGGGTTGCACTGCCGCTGCACTGCCACACTTCCATGTTCCGCCTTTGCGTTCCGTCAACATTACGTTATGAATTAAAATGTAGAATATCGATTTTTGACATTTGTGAATCGATTTTTCCCCACACCTAGCCATCAAATTTGGAATAAGCATATTGTAAAAACAATGTCATATGATTAAACATAAAATCTTGTGTTTTTTTTAACTGTTATCAGTTTTAATTAGGTCAAAATAATTGACTAATTGCTCATTTTCATAAGCATTTCACATACTGTCCCAACTTTTTTGGAACTCTAATTTCATAACAAACCAACCTCTATAAACAGTCTACATTGACTCTAAATAAGACTTTCTTACATTAACTTACACTGAAAATGAATGTTCTTGTTCTTTCTCCTGTAAAGTAACTGTTCTGGGGACAATACCATGTATTGAGAAAATGCTTTGAAGCATTGTGACGTTACATTTGTGGCGCACCTTTACTTTGAGCCATTGTCTCTAAAGTCAGTGAGCATTTTAAAAGAGTTTTCCCCATTGCTGTGACATTCGTGTTGTTTTTGGATCACTTCTCCTGTACAGTTAGCAGGGCTATACAGCTTCAATGACTTCAGTTCTGACAGAGCTTTCATCATTCGACACGGAGAGGCGAGGGCGAGATGAAGAGTAAGGAGAGATGGGGCGCCAGAGTGGGTGACGAAAAGAGAGAGCAGGCTTGTGTCTCCTGCCGGGAGAAAACAGATCACACTTGTGTGGTGCCACCTGGTGAAATGTCAGACACAAACAGTCAGCAATCTTATCTTTGTGGTGTTTTTGCCCCCAAATTTTTAGATTATATTATAAAATGAATGTGCAGTCATTCAGAGAGGTTTGATATGAAATGTGCTGCTCTATAGAAATCCATCGAAAGTGCAATCGCTCTAAAGCAGAGGTCACTAATAAGCGGAAGCCAGACGCTGCCCTATTCGGACCTGGACCTATAACCAATAAACTATAGAAAAGCATTTAACTTCGAGTGGTCCTATTTTAATTGCCGTAACTTTTCTAGCCTTTCCAGGACGGAAAGCTGCCAGAGACTCACAGACCAATCGCATGCATTATAGATACTCAGCCGATCAGATCTGTGCATTACGATAAGCACTGAGACTCAAGTGAGTGGCACACACAGGGGAGAGATGAGGAGAGAAACAGCAGTCAGAGAAGAAAGTGAGCCAGATTATTTTATATGTCGTGCTCTAAAAAGAGAAAACTGACCATAAATGTTGAAATATCACTGAATTGTACTTTATTTGATTTGACATTCAGTCATTGACTGTATAAGATGTTGATATAACTACTAGACTACTTCAGTTTCCAGTATATGGCACTGAATGATGATGCAAGTTAGACATTATGATGTTTGGGATCTTTGCTTGAAGATATTTTCTCTACCTGGACCTTATTGAATTTTAATTTAATACCCCTCAAGAAATGGTGATGAATGCACTGCCTGATGCTATTTACAATAGTACTGTGAGGTGTACTGTGGTGAAACTGTTGTAAGGTACTGCACCAGCATGGCACCTGCTACTAGAACTGCCAGACTCCAGTGGGAAGCAGCCATGGATATACACCTAGATGTCCTGCCAGGCCGTCATTTAGGGGTAGACAATGTTGCTGCTGGACTACATTCAGTACCATTACAGAGTGTCATTTTAAGAAAGATACTGTCAAAAATGATTCTATTTCAAGAATATTGCTCTCAGAATGTAGGATAGGATTACGCCGCGATCCTCGCTCATGTCTGTGTGATGTGGATTGTTTATGTGATGTTTGTGTAGATGTGGCCGTGTGGTTGGTGATGCACAGAGAACCGGTTGATGTGATCGTTTTTCCTCTGGTTTTATATTAAGATTATTTCATTTAATGGTCTATTCTTAACTTTATTTGGTATTTATTTATTTACAGTGAAGGTTAATGTTTTGTAGCTGGGTAAGTTATAGCATTCCTTAGTCCGTGTAGATATTCATAACAGATTCACTTTAGCACCTTATTACACAAAGCTGAAGTCAGCCGTTTATTTACCAGCTTTGCGTTCACACACTGATGGATTTGCTGATGTGTGTGAGATTGTGTTTCTACTGGAGCGCTAAACTAAAGAAATAAGTATTAAAGAAATAAAGGCAGTCGGTGCAGCCTAGATTAAGCTGAGTCTGAGGATTATAACAAAACAGATTTGGTGAAAATTGGTTGAGTAATACGGAAGTTGTGCCTGATTTAATCCTGATACTCATTGTCTCTCAATGCAATGAATTTTGACCTCTCCAACATGGTAGACGTGCAGACGTGTCACCTGGGACAGAGAACAACAAACAACACATCATTTGGTAGGTATATCTAGGGAGGCAGCACAAGGGCCAACAAGAACCATAGGAAGTGCTTCATGCTGCCTCTCGTCGGGCCTGGCATATTCTATCATTAGAACATTTTAGGCTTAAGCTCATTCGTGATGTCCAAAGCTAAGAGCTATGTAGTGCATCACAAAGTGCCGTCTTTCAGATGTTCTAAAAAAGCCTCTGTTTTCAATGGGAAATATGAACTCTGCTCTATACTAACTCATTTGATAGTAGTAAGCATTCTAAGAGTAGTGATGCATTTAAAAATACACCGGTCAGGCATAACATCATGACCACCTCCTTGTTTCTACACTCACTATACAGTAGTACAGTACTACAGTATCTCACAAACATGAGTACATCCCTCACATTTCTGCAAATATTATACTATAACTTTTCATGGCTATAGGTGAACACTTTACTGTTTCTTAGTTATTAATTAGGGTAGTTCACTATTAACTAAACAATAACTATCGAGTCTCATAGAGAATTTCTTAGTAACTATGGTTTCTTAGAACATCTACTCATAAATTACTGATCAATTCTACATGAATTGCCCACTACCTGAGTCTGACAAGGTTCCTGCTAAACTATTAACTGATATAGTGTATTCCATCACTTCCACATTGTGCAGTCTCTACAATATAATTAATAATATCTTCCTTTTCTATTCACTGATACAGGTACGCTCAGATAAGGCTGGGGGCATCACACCACGCTGTACTGACTCACGTACCTCATGTGTTTGTTTTGATCAGAAACCTTAAACGGCGAATGTACATCTTCATATTTGACAGTGTGAACCAATTTGCACATCAGCCTACAAATGAGACAACTGCTAAATGTTTCAGTATTCAGTAGACCAGTCTGCTTACCTTTCATGGTTAAAAAAGAAAACACCATTCTTTTCTGCAGGAGAACATGTACTAGTGTTTCTTCTGAACGGTAGTTTTCATTTAATGTCCTCTTGAGGGCAGGGTCAGTTGAAGAGTGGGCTCATGGAAATATCTGAATGTGTATGTGTCCTACTTTCACATTCACTTGGTTCTACATATTGTTAGCAAATGATTGAGGTGTTGCTGTTCTTCATTCGGAGCTAATGATGATCAGGAACAATGTAAAATAAAACAATGGTAACTGATTAATAATGCATTAGGAGTTGTTAATGATCAGGAACGGAATAAAGGGAAACACATGGTAACTCGTTAGAAAAAGTTGTATCTAACATCAAACAATTTATATGAGAAGTTTCGGTCAGGTTTTCGGTCCAACCATAGAACAGAGACAGCGTCGCATTATGAATAAAACAGGTTCAGCTCTAATACACAAAATCCTTCTATTTTGGTTTTGTTAGATCTTAGTGCAGCCTTTGATACCATTGACCACAAGATTTTACTCCAGCGTCTTGAATGATGGGTCGGCCCCTCTGGCACAGTTTTAGTATGGTTTAAATCATATTTAAGTAATATCAAAACAACTTGCCGTTTCTTGTGGAGTCCCCCAAGGTTCAGTCTTAGGGCCTTTGCTTTTCTATATGTACATGCTACTGTTACTGATTTTGATTAACTCCTAGTTCATTAATAGTTAGTTACCATTTGTTTCACTTCATAATACTGTTCCTGATAATCATTAACTCCTAGTTCATTAATAATGAACTACCTTGTGTTTCACATTATAATACTGTTCCTGATCATGATTAACTCCTAGTTCATATATAGGGAGTTACCATGTGTTTGGGAGGGGATCATGCTCTGCATCAGAACGTCACAGTACATGTTTGGACACAATCTGGACACGTTCACTGTGAGGTGGACTCACTTGTGTTGCCAGCTATTTAGACATTAATGTCTGTGCGTTGCTCTTTTCAGAGGACAGTAAATCTGCACTGCTATACAAGCTGCACACTGACCACTTTAACTTATATCAGAGTTTAATTTCTATAGTGTCGTCACATGAAAAGATATAATAAAATATTTGCAGAAATCTGAGGGGTGTACTCACTTTTGTGAGATACTGTAGGTGCACTTTGTAGTTCTACAGTTACAGACTGTAGTCCATCTGTTTCTCTGATACTCTGTTACCCTGTTCTTCAGTGGTCAGGACCCCCATGGACCCTCACAGAGCAGGTACTGTTTGAGTGGTGGGTCATTCTCAGCACTGCAGTAACACTGACGTGGTGGTGGTGTGTTACTGTGTGTTGTGCTGGTCTGAGTGGATCAGACTCAGCAGTGCTGCTGGAGTTTTTAAACACCTCAGTGTCGCTGCTGGACTGAGAATAGTCCACCAACAGCGTCCTGTGGGCAGCGTCCTGTGACCACTGATGAAGGAGTAGAGGATGACCAACACAAACTGTGCAGCAGCCGATGAGCTGTCCTCTCTGACTTTATATCTACAAGGTGGACCGACAAGGTAGGAGTGTCTAATAGATTGGACAGAGTAAAAGGGGGCTAACAAAGTATCAGAGAAACAGATGGACTACAGTCTGTAACTGTAGAACTACAGAGTGCAGCTATACAGTAAGTGGAGCTGATAAACTGGACAATGAGTGTAGAAACAAGGAGGTGGTCTTAATTTTATGCCTGATTGGTGTACATTTGTGGGTGCAGGGGATCTTTAATGGGTCACTAAAACACAGAAAAATGTACGTGTTCAGTGTAAATTTATGCAGAATGACGATGTCATAATGACATAACGTGCCAAATTTTCAATACATTACCGGTTTTTAATCATTATATCTTCCACTTATTGTGCTTGATGAGCATCGAATCTCAACTATAGCTTGACCATGGGCATGCCACGCAGCATAGCAACAATCTGATTGGTTGCTGCTCAGTTAATTTACATTACATTAATGTCATTCAGAACAAGCGACAGCAGAAGAGACTGAGAAATCAGGCTGTGCAACAGCTGTTTGGTAAATGAGCGATTTGTAGTCTCTCTCCACACTGTAGTACACAACCTGTTTAACGCAAATTACACACAAAATTTTAATGAAAAAAAAATGTTAAATTAATGTCACAGTGTACACAACATATATGCGTTAAAATTCCAGGCTTCAAATGATCCCGCATCCCTGCTTCTGAGGTGTTGTATCTAAATCATACACCTAAGCCAGCCATAACCCTGACCTCAGTTTGCAAAATCAGATCCTTTTTTTTTCGCTCAAAAAAACAAGCCACAGTGTCCAAGCTTTCCCATCATCTTGAGGGCACTTGCAGAGCTAAATACATAGTCACACAATAGAGAGGCAGAGGACATTTAGAATAAGTGACACATCTCTTCTCAGACTGGTCTGCCTGTAAAAGTGAAATCAATGTAAAATCAAAAGAAAGCACATCATTAGCATGACTCTGATTGCAGTTTGGCTTGTGTCAGCGACTCATGCGGTGCCAAGGTGGTGTTTAGCATTTTGACCCCGAAATATAGACTATATTGCCAAAAGTATTCGCTCGTCTGCCTCCACACGATTATGAACTTGAGTGAAATCCCGTTCTTAATCCATAGGGTTTAATATGATGTCGGCCCACCCTTTGCAGCTATAACAGCTTCAGCTCTTCTGGGAAGGCTTTCCACAAAGGTTAGGAGTGTTTATGGGAATTTCTGACCGTTCTTCCAGAAGCACATTTGTGAGGTCAGATGTTGGACTAGAAGGCCTGGCTCACAGTCTCCGCTCTAATTCATCCCTCAGGTGTTCTATGGGGGTGAGGTCAGGATTCTGCAGGCCAGTCGAGTTCTTCCACACCAAACTCGCTCATCCACGTCTTTATGGACCTGCTTTGTGCACTGGTGCTCAGTCACGATGGAACAGGAAGGGGCCGTGTGGAGCGAAACTTTTTAATGAGCTGAGTTTAGGGCATGAGCACAATCGAGTTTATGTACTTTTAAAACCCTAAAAATTACCACACTGATCACATTTTTCAATCAATGATTCTCATTTAAACATGCTTACCATGGAGAAAACAGCAACAGATTCAGTCCATGTTTGTCTATTTGCATCTCCTGGTAATGGGCAAATATTTGAGTTCTTGTGAGTTTGCATGAGTTTGGGCGAGTTCAGTGAGCTCCTTTCAGTTCATCAGAAGCTTAAAAGTTGAGTAGTGTGTGATCCCCAAAATTTTAGTCACCCAAAATAATCTGGAAAAATCAGTCAGATAGTGTGAGATGCCCAGTCTCTTTATAATCTGCTAAGACCTTAAAAGTTGTGTAGTGTACCCAAGGCTTTAGCTGGGAGTCTAGCCTGGAAATGTTAAGCAGTCTCTGAGGGGTTTTGTTAGCATCTGTGGTCTGCGAAGATGATTACGATGGCAAGAAGACCGAAAGGTTTCTATGATGTATTTTCAGTCATAGCAGGCAATTAACAGAGACATTTAGAAGGTTCAGCAATTAAGCACTTGCTTTGATTTGTGCCTGGAAAACCGCTGGTATCCCAGCTGTAGCGAGCTGCTTGGGAACACAGTAAGACATCTGAGAAAACAATCAGCAGGTTGCATTCATTTGTCTGTCCTCAGGTTTAAAAAGCCACTGCAATTAACTGAATGGTGGGTGGGGGGGATCAGTGGAAGTCAACAAGTGTTCATTCTTGACAGTCATCTTACATCCAATCCCTTAAACATATCAGCCTGCCTTGCGGAAGCCGTCTATCTGTCTACAGCAGGATCAAACGCCAATGAATCGGCTTTTATTCCTGGACTAGGTGGATGAGGTTTGTTAGCCCAGTGCCTCTCCAAAATAGAGGTGTTTCATATTTATGCAAATGATCTCTGTTTATCGGACCGCCTCAGGCAGCCAGGTCTTTAATGAGATGGTGAATGCCATTGTTGATGCTCGCAATGAGGAAAAAAAAAAAAAGGGAGGGGTAGAGGAGGGAAATATATGAATATATTAACTCGGAAATCAACATTCACCATGCGGTCCAATTTAGCCACAGGCACACTGTTCGTCTTTTCATGTGGGGATGTGTGCATACTCTACCCCTCAAAGACTGGAAACTCAGTCTGTAATACGATGGTTTGTTTGATGCTTTAAATTGAGACATTTTTATGCTCCCCTTTCCTTCTCTGTGAAATCAAGCACATTTTGGAGCTTGCCAGTGATAGCAACAGTAATTTGTAATATCAGGGAGCTGCAATTAAACAAGCCTTTGTCCTTTCTTCACTCTGTAATGAGGAAATAGTGGAAAACATTGGAAATAGAACGTGTCTGCTTTTAAGTCAGTTATGCTGAGAAACAAATAACACATTAAAACAGCAAACTAGCAAATAACCCACATTCAAACTGTCAAAACAGCTAAATGACACCCTTGTTCCGTTTAATGGGCCCACACGCAGCGGATAACACGCTTAGCTCAGCGTTAAAAGGGCTGTACCCACATTTTTCATACATTTTTTGGATGGATTTATATACCAAAAACCAGTCATATTTCAGCTTCACACCACTGTCTTCAAACATCTCTTTACTCCTTAAACTTATAAGATGGACTATGCTTTGGAAAAGTTTACAACCACCATTCATTTATTCAATTTCCAGTCAAAGCGACCAAGTACGAGTCAAATTTTCAACGTCTGGAAAAAAACAGAAAACATATTTGACAGAAAACTACGCAGAAGCTTCAACAACTAGACTAATACATTTTTGATATTTAGTGTGGTCACTCTCAGCTTTTATTACAGCTTTCACTCTTTCCAGGAGACTTTCTTTGAGTTCCTCAAAGAAATCTGCAGGAACATTTTCCCACACCTGTAAAGTTCAGTCTAAGAGGTTGGTTGCATTTTCTGGTTCTCACAATCAAAATAATTCCAAACAAGTTGAGTGATGTCGAGGTCTGGGATCTGAGGTGGTCAGTTCGCTGCTCTGAGAACATCAGCAGCTTCAATGTTTAATTTGTACATTTTCTTCAGTTATGTCTATTATTTTTCTCAGTAAGAGCTTCTTGACAGCTACGCTACTGGATTTTTTTTCAGATCTGAAGCGAGAGTGGAGCCTGTTCTTTTATCTTTGAAAGACGAAAGCTTTATACTACAAAAAAGCGGTATCTTATCAAGTAAAATGATCTTAAATCTAGTCATTAAATCTAATATTTCTCCTGTTGAGACTGTTGTAAGCTCATTTTCAGATTATTATTTAACTAATTTCCAAACATTATTTCTTGTTTTAAGTGAATTTAATAAATTTATCTCACTATATTGGCAGATAATTTTGCTTGTTCTAAGAAATTAACAGTAGCACTTTACTGGAGGGTGCAGGCCATAAGGTTGTATGACACCTACATAAGCTTGACATGACAACTGACATAACTGCACGTAAATGTCACATTAAAGCTTGTTCAATTCTTCTCATTCACTATAAAGGTTATACACTCACCAGCCACTTTATTAGGTACACCTTGCTAGTAAAAGGTTGGACCCCCTTTTTCCTTCAGAACTGTCTTAATTCTTCATGGCTGACTTTCAACAAGGTGTTGGAAACGTTCCTCAGAGATTCTGGTTGGTTATTTGAGTTCCTGCTGCCTTTCTATCATCTGGAACCAGTCTGCCCATTCTCCTCTGACCTCTCACATCAACAAGGCATTTACATCCACACAACTGCATTGAGTTGCGGCCGTGTGATTGGCTGATTAGGTATTTGTGTTAACAAGCAATTGAATAAAGTGGCCGGTGAGTGTATCTGCCCATTCTTAATGAGTTTTGATGTTTAGGGACACTCCTGTGCCATTTTTAGTGGTTTCCTTGGTATAATAACAAATATATTAAAATTACCTAATAAAGTGGCCGGTTTTGATCAAAATTTGCTAAAGTAGTTTTTATGACAGACACCGATTGAAGCATTTATCGGCATTTATGTAGGGTTATGTCAGTTGTTATGACAAGCTTGTGCAGGTGTCATGTAGCCTTATAAACAGCACCCTAAAGTAAAGTGTTACCAAATTCACTTGAAAGCTGCAAAATTATCTGCCGATGTAATAAGATACATTTTTATTTTTAGGTAAGAAAAGTCTGGAAATATGCTTGTAAATATAATGAATGCGCAACCATCTCAAAATAATAGATATTATTTTAGATCAACTAGAATTAAGATTACTTCCCTTGACGAGATACTATTATTAGCAGTGTAAGTACTGTTTATCTGATAGGGGCAGTTATGATGGTCTGCCAGGTGTTGCATGGTTGTGCCATTTTCTCTGTATCTATTAATTCCAGTTTTGAAAGCTCCATTTTTCCACTTATTTTCCTTTCATTTTCAGCTTCCTTATGCAAGTGGATTATGTTGTGTCTGCTCTCCTCTGAAACGGCTCCTGACAAATGAACAACTTGCACTCAATGGCCCATTCTGACTAGAAATCAAATAAATGAAGGGTGGTTTCTGACTTTTACACAGTACTGAACTTATGCACTGTAGCAATATTTACCTACAAGTCATTTTTCACTATGCATTATTTTTTAAAATCAGCCACACGTCTTGTACTTCCCAGTCTGTTCCCATTCCTTAACCCAACAATTTGCTGTGATAGCGAAAGTCTCAGAAGGCACACTTTACAGTATAGGCTCATGTTTCACATTAGTAACTTACACTCATCCAGATGTGCCTGTGATAGTCCATACTGCCACCCCTGAGCAACATCATTTCCACCCTTGCGTGCCCCTGCATCCCAGTGCACATCAGCATTCCTGAGGCAAGGTTACGGTGGAGGAGACAAGAACCATGACTTGTTTTTGATTTGTATGAGCGCTTCCAGAGCAGGACTGGAGATGTTCCCCAGGGTTCCCTGCTAGATGAGGCACTTTCGCTTCATGCTGGGTAGGTGGGTTTGCTCTGGCACATTCCGTCTATCAAACTGAGCTGTGTGCTGTAAAGCCAGAGAGATGATGCTTTACTTTAGACAGAGTGGAGGGTGAAATTGCCGTGCCATTACGGCTGTCTGCGATGAGCTGGCCTTTGCTACTCTTCAGATACCAAGAGAGAGTCGTAATGTTTTGTTTGTGAAAGTATGTGCTTACTGTTCAGGTACTTTCAAACTTCAAGTCCAGAAAAGTTGGAACAGTGCGTGCAATGCTAATAAAAAATGAAAGCAGTGACTAGTAGAGTGTTTATTGATTGACCAGGACAAAAACATTGTGCTTGATGTATCTTTGGAAGTTTAACCTTTTATTTTTGCAAAGTGGACAGTACATGTTCGCTGTTGCTGGATGAAAACCTCGTATCTCCAAAATGGTAATTTTACAGGAGAAGGAAAAAGCACACTTTACCTTTAATGTAAGTCAAAGGAACCAAAGATTTTTTTCCCCCAAGTCATTTTTGGTCATTTCTTTTGGTCCACTCATCATAAAATTTACATACAATGTTAAGGGTATTTTCAAACGGTCAAACCTGGAAAACATCAAAAATAGAGATATGAGCTTTTATATATATATATATATTTTTTTTTTTCTGGCTGAATAATTCATACACATTTCCATCCAAACATGTTCATATTATTCATGAATATATATATATATATATATATATACACCGATCAGGCATAACATTGTTATGACCACCTCTTTGTTTCTACACTCACTGTCCATCTTATCAGCTCCACTTACTGTATAGCTGCACTCTGTAGTTCTACAGTTACAGACTGTAGTCCATCTGTTTCTCTGATACTCTGTTACCCTGTTCTTCAGTGGTCAGGAGTGTCAGTGCTGGGCTGAGTGGATCAGTTACAGCAGTGCTGCTGGAGTTTTTAAACACCTCAGTGTGAATAGTGAATAGTCCACCAACTAAAAAATATCCAGCCAACAGCGTCCTGTAACCACTGATGAAGGACTAGACGATGACCGACACAAACTGTGCAGCAGCAGATGAGCTGTCGTCTCTGACTTTACATCCACAAGGTGGACCGACAAGGTAGGAGTGTCTAATAGAGTGGACAGTGAGTGGACACAGTGTTTAAAAACTCCAGCAGCACTGCTGTGTCTGATCCACTCAGACCAGCACAACACACACTAACACACCACCACCACGTCAGTGTTACTGCAGCGCTGAGAATGATCCAAGCAAGCAAGCAAGCAAAATTTATTTATATAACGCTTTTTACAACAGGTGTTGTCACAAAGCAGCTTTACAGAACAATCAGTATTACAGAGAGAAGAGAAAAGAAGAAAGAAAATCCGGGTCCGAGCCCCCATGAGCAAGCCAGCGGCGACGGTGGCAAGGAAAAACTCCCTAAAGAGGAAGAAACCTTGAGAGGAACCAAGACTCAGAAGGGGAACCCATCCTCCTCTGGTCGACACCGGACAGCAAACATTATTAGTATGAAGTTTTATAGTAAAGTGGGAAAAGAAAGATCTGAGGGTGAGGACTGCACAGCGCTGTACAGCAAGAAGCTCAGTGGTGGTCAAACTGGTCCAGAAGGCTGGTGAGCAGCGGCACCAATCAAGGCAGTAGAGGCAACAGCATCAGGCGCACAGGATGGGCAGCTGATCAGCTCGGCAGAGAAAGGAAAGAAAAAACAGAGTTAGTACTGTAAAGAGTGGCTGACCACAGATTACAGTAAAACAGAGCAGCAGAGACTCCAGCAGGTCTAGACCTGACAGGGAAGACTAGTCACCAAATGCTTGACTGTACAAATAAGTTTTTAGCCTAGACTTAAAGACTGAGGCTGTGTCTGATTCCCGAACATTAGCAGGAAGATTATTCCAGAGCTGGGGGGCTTTGTATGAGAAAGCTCTCCCCCCTGATGTAGCTTTATTAATTCTAGGTACCAGTAGTAAGCCAGCACCTTGTGATCTAAGTAGGCGTGATGGTTCATAGTGAGAGAGGAGCTCACTCAGGTACTGAGGGGCGAGTCCGTTTAGAGCTTTATAGGTCAGTAATAGAATTTTATAATCCACCACCCCAGTAGTACCTGTTCTGTGAGGGTCCTGGAATATTTACTCAAAATCTCTGTCAGTCCTGTGGGGCTCCTGACCACTGAAGAACAGGGTGAAAGGGGGCAAGTATGCAGAGAAACAAAAGACTACAATTGCTCATATATGGTAAGTGGAGCTGCTAAAATGCACAGTGAATGTAGAAAGAAGGAGGTGTTATTAGGCCACATTCAGCTCTGAAAAGATGACAAACACGTACCTTTTCTCTGGGAAACAATGTATTTAAGGTACACAGTTGGACCTTTGAGGCTATATTTATATTGTTTATACTTTGACAAACAAAAACTGGACCGGCACAGCGGAGAACCATTTCTCCGACAGTGTACTGCTTTCTTTTGGCTCATGTCTCTTATTGTATGTGCCCTCCTTCAGCGTGGGTCGTGAGAGCTCTACAGAGAAAGAGAGCTTGGCATGTCAACGTTGGCTGCTTAATGTCCTCCTGTCTGCTTTTGTTTTGTTTTCTAGGGGAGTCAGAATGCCTGTTTATTAGTGCCTGTAGATTAAGCTACAGCATTAGCACATCTCTCTTGGTCTTCCACTGTTACTGCAGCATTCAGATGGCAAAAGTCAACCAGAAAACTTACAACCTCTCATCTTGAGCTCATCTGAAATGTACTGCTGCACAGAGCTGTGGAACTGTGCCAAGGAATGGTTTGAAAAGGGAAAGTCAGTTTCTTAGAGGGGCTCAGTCAGAGACCAGACCTCAGTCCCATGGAAAACCTGTGAAAGGATCTAAATCATCCTGAGGTTGATTCCTATGTCAGGAACGCTGATGCTGATGGTTAATCTAATGCACCAGGCCTTCTCTTCAGCTCTTCAGATTGGTCCTAATTAACAGAGCTCACTCAGCTCTACCTGCTGAGATACTACAGAGGAAAACAATTCCTGATTGGCCAGTTTTCCTATCAGTGTTTCAAGAATTTACCAGTGAAACCAGACAACTACTGTACTACTTGCAGAGTTTAAATACAAGCATGACTCTATTGAATAAATTTTAACTAAAAATTATAGACAAGCCTTTTTTTGCTGCCAAAAATCACTAGAACTTCTCTGAAGGCCTAGATGGTCCTGAGGGTTCCCCACTGCCTTACCTATTAGATCTGACTGTAACTGATAAATATGAATATAAGAAATCTATATACAGTCTTTTGCACATGTTTGAGCGCCCCAGTCAAATAATGTTGATTTTCTATATTCCATTACAGGGAATGAAATGAAATATACCATTTTTCTGCTCTTTTCAGTGCACAAGTTTTAATTATTTGCTGAGTTATGAAATATAAAATATGCTATAACTTTTGCACAGGCCACATTTTATACCTTAATTTGTTACGTTTAGCTAATAATTGGTAATTGTGCATTAAAATGGGCAGATTTCTGCTTAGTTCCCTGATCAGAGCTGCCAAACACCCTTTCAACATCAATGCTTCACCTCATCAAAGATACAAAGAAAAGCATGCAGCCCACTTACTGGTCCATGTAATATTGTTATTTCCCAGCTTTGCTTTACTACACATGAGCGCAGCTGGTAGAAAGGATACAGGCGCTTGATAATAAAGGCTTACAGCTGGTGACAAGATAGGCAGAATAAACCCTGTTTCATTGACCAGCAAGTTACTGCTGGCCCAGGTGCAAGAAGCATGAAGAATAGCCTGTCAAATAGAACATGACGAAAATTACGAGAACCGCAAAACAAACCTGCTGTCTGACATCTACCAGCTCCAGCAATCACAGTGCGCTTTGTTTGTTTTTTCCAGCAAACGATGCAACAAGGCAAATACTCGACCACACAAATACCGCTCAAGTTGGCAGAGCCTCAATATACATGACCTTGGCTTGATGCCATGGTGTTGGGATACCTGGTACATATAGTGAATATACAGACGTCTACAAGCCTTTGTAGAAAATGAAGCTTTTTGAGATGCACAACCTTGCAACCAACAACATAACGCAGAAAACTGCACCTCACTACTAATACTTTGTTGAGGCACCTATTGAATTTGTTATAGCAGTACGTCTTTGTATATCGCTGCTGTCGGACCCAAACCTTGTATCTCAATTTTTGTCGTGTTTCAGTTTTTGATATAATTTGAAAGGACCTGTGGTCCTATACATTGTTTGTAAATTTAATGACGAATGGTCCAACAGAAATGACCCAAAATGACTTGGAAAAAATTCTGTTGCCATTGATTTACATTAAAAGTAGAGTAAGTTTTTTCCTTCCCCTGTAAAGTTACCATCTTGGAGATTTGAGCTTTTGATCTGACAACAGCGATATGAATCCTTACACCCTAAAAAATGATATCTTGTCAAGTAAAATAACCTTAAACCGAATCAATAAATCTGATATTTCCCATTTTTAGATGGATATAGAAAATACAGTAAAATCATATAACTTATTTCTAGATATTTGTACTTGCTTTAAGTAATATTAAGTAGATATATCGCACTATGCTGCATATGTTCCTAAAATAAGTTAAAATATCTGCCACTACACTCTCAGAAATAAAGGCAATAAACTGTCAGGGAACTTTTCACCTGAGAGAAACGCAGCTGGAGCCTCAAACCGCTGCTGTACCTTTGAGGGAACATTTACATTGTTTGTACCTCGATGAATGAAAAATGTACCAGCACAGAACCTTCATTTCTAACCGTGTATATTGAGATTATGTTACTTGATAAAATGACTTAAACAAGCAAAGCATCTTGAATTAAGTTAAATAGTCACATAATAACCTTACAACCTGAGAAACATTAGACATCTCAGCTGTTTTTAAGACCTTTCGCCAAGATGCCAGTTTTTACCGTGAACACTTGGCCTGGCCATTTTCAAGCTCTTTCAAATTGCCAGGTTTGACTCACTGAGCTCCTGAGAGCGACCCAGTTAAGTGAACTTTTTGTGTTTTAATAAAAATATCATCATTTCATGTGTGTTCAAAGCTGTGTTTGCTAGTTATGTACTGGGTAGTGTTTTGAGTTATGCAAAAAAAAAAACTGGACCTGGAAATCACTACAGAACCAGTCACACCGGAGAGACAGATCACATCAGACACAGCAATGACTTAAATAACCACTGTTAAAACACAAAGGAGTCTAAAGTACTTTAAAAGTTTTAAAAAGTTAGTTTTAGTCTGTAGCCAGCATTTTCAACTCTGCCTTTGGACCACTTTGATAAAATGATCCATAATAATATCCTATATAATAATAATAATCTCCTCAGAAAAGTTCAAAAATGAATTGCTTGTACTGATGAAGCGCGATTCAGATTCAGATTCAGATTCAGATTCAGATTCAGATTCCTTTATTGATCCCAGGGGGAAATTGCAGTTGTTACAGTTGCAGCCATTTATGTAAAAATAAACACTTTACTAATAATTTAAGACAATATATAGAATTTACAGTATGTACACCAGATTTAAGCAATCTACACACACAATTGTTGGTACTGTGCACTGAAGCGATGACATGATACTGCATCTTCATGCAGTATACATGCCATGCCTGAAGGTTGAAGGTTGGCTCAGAGAAACCAGAGAGAAGAGAAATATGAACATGACACTCAGTCTTGGCAGCTGTTTGTGCTCAGTTTATCCACCCAGAAATATGAAGAACGATCCATACAATTGATCCCGCATTCGTCCCAAGCCGTTATCCAATGAACTAATCCAGACGAGTTCTGCGGATCATGTTAACAGGGTTCAAGCAAACCAACAAATAACACTCACGAAAGCAGAAAAGATAACTGTTAATGGGAATCCCCTCCGACAAGAAAAACTCATTCCACTGCGACGCCACATCTGCAGGATTTCAAAAGCAAAATGACAATACGGTCCCATTATGTGCGCCATTATGTGTACCATATAAAGCGATTAGTGTTATCAACAACAAGACACCCATGGCTCTTCCATTGCTCATAGTCCACTACCCAGGTCAGCATCTTTATGACAACAAAAAGGGGCCCAAGCGCCAAAAAGACCTGAAAGAAGCGCATTAAATTCCCAAACAGTATGAAGGTCCAGTCATTTTGTTGCATATAATGTCAGCAGTCTGAAGCACAATAAGATCAGGATTGTCTGAGTGGAGAACTGTAGAAGATGGTTGATGTGTTGCCGTGCCGAGCTGTCAGGATGCAGCGGCATGTCATAATGAACTCTGATCAATTGCTCTCTCCCTCTCAGGATGCTTTATGCTGTCGTTAGCATCTCAAGCACCTCGGGCTTTGCAGAGGAGGACGTGAAGGACTTTAGAACAGCATGAATACATTCATCATTTACGCGCAGATGCAGTTGCGAGTGAAAGGTAAATATAACAACACGCACATCCTTGAGAATTCTTCTCCTCCTTTTTAACACCGTGATGCTTGAGCTCTTCTGCGAGTCGTCTGCTGGGATTAACCACGTGCTTGATGCCTGTGCAGGATGTTAAAAGAGTGCACGCCGAGCCTGATTCTAGATCCCTCTGTGGTTAACCCCGTTCGCTATGCCCCTGCAGGGAATAATGCATATGTGCATTGGGACTGATTCCAGATCAGCAGGCACCGCTGAGCACAGCTTGAATGTTACTTTGGCTTCAGGCTCCAAATGAACCCCGGATCCTCTGCGGTAATGAGTTTGACACTGAGTTCAGGCACACAAATAGGACCTTATATAACACAAGGTCAGGTACTCCATCTTCCCTGAAACCCTTCAGAGTCAAAGCACTTATGGACACCGATAGCAGGTACGGAACGGAGGCAGCATTTGAACAGCGTAGCGCTGGTCCACTTCAGTGGCTCCACTCTTTAGCTGTGGAGGCAAGCACTACAACACTTCTTCTAAATACTAAATCAGGAGTGTGAGGGTCACAGCTGAAGCGTTTGGCATGCTGACGATATGAGAAGCTGTTTATAGCTCCATAAAACCCAACCTGCTATCTCTGATACCCTTATGTCATTTTTTAAAAACGGGGAGTTGGCGCAATCTACCTCTGCCGTTGTTATCTTCAAGAAGATGAATTGTGTGATGGAGACTGTGGAGGTGGGAATGAGGAATGGAAGGATATGAGGAAGATATGAGATGTGTGAGGAGGGGCTTTATGCGCGTGATATTTTGTGACGTTTGAAAATGGAGTGTGGCGTAAGGCCCTGCTGTCAGCAACATTACAGGCTTAATGTCCACATGATCCTCTCTGAAGAACAGAGCCATTAGCCGGAATAAAACAGGCCCATCCTCTCGCCTCCCTCTTCTGAGATTAGTTTAAAGGTGAACTCGATAATCAAATGTAAACAACGTCACCCGGAGTGGCTTGACGTAGAGAAACTTGGCCTCAGAGTTTTTCGCAGTGTTGGTGATAGAAACCACACGAATGAAGAGCTCCTTCACAGAAAGTTCAAAGTTATGAATAGTCATGAAAACACTGCCTGACGCCGGAGACACTGGGTGTGTTTACATGCACTCAATAATCTGATTATAATCGTATTTCTGCAGTTGAATATTCAAATGGTCAAGTAAACATCACACTCCGATTCCTCAGTTCAGAGTAAGGTCTGGAAATACGATTTAGAAATCCAATGAAGAGAGCTGGATCATAGCTCACTGATCTGATTGGTCAGTGCCTGTGAACTCTTACTCTGATTTCTTTCGGATTTCTCAGCTGTGTGAAACAGACAGTGGTACCAGAAATAAGAACGCAGTGTTATAGAAGATGCAGCTAAATGCTTTTGGAGCGATGCTGAAACCAAATACATGCTTCACGAAATAAAGGGTTTAAATATTCTCCGTCTTCTAGATGATGTATATATTTTCAGGTAAAGTGACACAATGTATTAAAAGGAGCCACGGCATAAACTTTGAGTTTTATGCTATGTTTACTTCACATCTTCTTCTATGAGTTTATTGGCTGGTTGCACAGCAGAAATCTGATTACCTTCTGACTCATGTAGACCCGGAGTTTCCCATAATCTGACTGCTCAAGTACGTGTAAACATCTTGATCGGATTACAGACAAAATCTGATTTTCTGCAGTTGTAAGATTATTAAATGCGTGTAAACACACTCTCTAGTTCTGTCAACCAGTTTTGGCCGTTAAGAGGTACGTGCAGAGTGTTGGGGGGCAGGAGTTGTTGTTTTTGTGTGTGGAATTAGCAAGTTTAGAAGGATACGGACCCAAATCTGAGCAAGTGAAAAGGACTGACTACTCCTGGAGAGAAAGAAAGACAGAAGCTTTCTCGTTATTATTAAGTTTAAGTTTAAGTGCGAGCTGAGCTTATTTTTGTTGTCTTATCTGCTTTAACAGAGACAGCATGCAGGGTAGTGGGTGGGGTTTAGGAAGGGTGCAGGGAGGGGGCGTTTACATTTTACATAATTGTGGACATACACTCACCGGCCACTTTATTAGGTACACTGGCACCAACAACCACGCCACGTTCGAAGTCCCTTAAATCCCCTTTCTTCCCCGTTCTGATGCTTCGTCTGCACTTCAGCAAGTCATCTTGACCACCTCTACACGCCTAAATGCACTGAGCTACAGCCGTGTGATTGGCTGATTAGCTATTTGTGTTAACAAGCAATTGAACAGGTGTACCTGTTACAGTGTATATTATATTATATTATATTAATGTGTACATATATATTATGTATATATAGTGTATATTAGGTAGGGACACTCCTGTGCCATTTTTAGTGGTTTTCTGGGTATAATAACAAATATATTGAACAAATTATTAAAAAATAAATAAATGAAATTCATGAAAATTGATTTTTTTTGTGTTGTAGTTTACGACTCTAGGCGTAGAGAATTATAAGGTCTGTAATGAAACTGTCCAGGCTGTTCTTTTGCAACAATGAGTCAAAAGTGCTGTGGTAAGCAACAAGCAGAAAACAGTCAAGCTGTCTTCTAGGAAATAATAGGAAATGTCCTATTAGTTGTACTAGATTTATTGTTTTTATTGGTTTCTTATAAATGATTATAAAAGCTTTTACAGGTAGATTATAGAAGGTCATTTTTTAGGTGTATTTCAAGATGAAAATATACCAGAAATGGGTGATTTATGGATTTGTTTTGGCAAAAAACAATCAAATCCCAGGGCTCCCCCATTAAAGCCTGGCCTTTTCCACCCCTGGCTATTTGTCAAAGTAACCAGGAGAACCAGGAGGGCAGAGGAATGGAGGTATTTGCTATGAATGTCTAGCTTGTACGTCGCAGCTCTCTCACTGCTTCCGTGTGTGATCATGTTGGGAGTTGGGTGTCTCTGTGTTGGGTCATTGACTGAAACAGACCCACACTTTGCACCACACACTGTCCTGACTGCTAAACAGTCAGACCGAAGGGGTTGCTATCGATTTCCTGTCACAGCAACACACAAACAGCGCCACGCTATCGCCACGTTGACTGATGGACACTCTCAGGTGCCCAGAGGGGCCAGTGTACCAGAGCTCACACACCTGCGAGTGCACACCCTGCCCACTAGCATGTGAGTGTCCAGATCATTCTGCAGCCTATCATTAGAACTTGTGTTCTACTACAGCATCTCCTTTTATGGCCTGCCTTTTATTGAATTGTGTCCAGAGGAAAAAAGCTATTTGAAGCCTCTACAAGGACAAACATATGATAATATGACATTTCACTCCTGCCCTGTCAACGGATCCATTCTGGCATTTGCCATCAAATGTTAGGCAAACATAGGCCGAGCCAATCCTATCCATATTAATAAAGCTTGAGATTCAATTAATTAATCTGCCCGTTTCCTCTCCCAGAGGCTAATTGATCCTCACCTGAAATGATAGTTTGATGCCACATGACTCAAGTCAATTAAAAGGTCGTTAAGACGCTTTTCTTAATCAGTCATAATTACCCTCATAAATTGTGCCTGGGGCAGTGGCAATCTGCCGCACTTTAATGAACTAGGAAATTAACCATTGTTTTTATCAGACACCTTCAAGACATGATAATAAGCTTTGATTGAGGCCTCAGTCCAAAATTAACAAAAGTGCCACAATGTTCTCCAAGACTAGCTTAGATATATTTACCAATATTGTGCGCATACTGTGCAAAAAAAAACGTATAGTTTATACTTTAAATATTCACCAGGGTATATTTATGTTTTTCCATCTGAATTTACATGACCAAATCGTGAGGCAAATTATTCAGTAACTGTGTGAAATAAATGTACATTTTAATTTTATTTATTTATTTATTTGTTTGTTTGTTTGTTTCTATAAAAGCCCCTCAAATGAACAGAACATGTATTTTATGATCTACACGTATCGTTATATGCTTACAATTTACTGCTGAAAGCCAGAAATTTCAGACGATCTTTGTGTTATTTTATAAAAGTGATTTTATAAAACATTTACAGCATTTGGCTGAAGCTCTTATCCAGAGCGACTTACAATTTGATCATTTTACACAAGTAGGCGAAGGTGGTGTTTGGAGTCTAGCCCAAGGATTCTTATTGGTATAGTGTAAGGTGCTTATCCAGGTGGGGGATTGAACCCCAATCTACAGGTAGAAGGCAGAGGTGTTAACCACTACACTACACAGCTACCACTACTGTTTCCAGAGCAGATCACTGAAGAGACGCCGTCTGTTTATAGTTTAGAGCCCAGATTTGGGGAAAAACGGGTCGACTTTCAGTAGAAAAACAAAGTTCAGCTTCTTTTATTATAAGGGTTTAAAATGACATCACCGTCTATTAGACTGGAGAGAAGAGCTACAGCCTCACATGACGCCCAGCTTCTGAATGGAGCTTATGGAATATGAAAGTTATGAAGAACATGACCAAGTGCGCTTTGGAACCACCGGTGGTCCCAAGGAGCTGAAGAGGTTAATATCTCTAGCCAAAAACTTTCAAAACTTGCCAAAACGCAAGATTAAGGTACACATCAAAAGCCACGTTTACATGCAGCCTAATAATCCATTGATAATCTGACTAATAGCTCAATCAGAATAGAATATGTCCATGTAAACACCGCTAGTAGTAGTCTAGTCAGATTGAAGTCATTCAGAATACAATTGCTATCCGATTAACGAGGTGGGTAATCCTGTAAGGAATCAGTTAAATAGAAGAATAATATCCGTGTAAACGCCTGTATCCGATTACATTCCCTATCGGAAAGTTTCAGTCCGTTCTGCATGTGCGTCGCGTCACAGTGAGAGTTTATACCGGTCAACACGGCGGAGCAGAAACTGGTCTGCAGAGGAGACGAAGTTCATGCTCTGATCTTTAAAAGACGGCGGTGGGACGGACGTCCAGCTTGTGTGTCTCAGAGCACGACGTCTTCCTCTCGCCGCTTCCTTTATAAGTACATGTGGACGTTTTCCTGAGTCTGACGTCATTTTAAAGTAATTAAAAACACAAGCACTGCTCACTGCTGCTCATCTCACTCTGACTGGACTCACGTGATGTTTGTACACAAAGATCTTCCATCAGATTGTTGAGTAGAGTGAGAAATAAACCCTTCAGTCTAAATCTATAATCTGAATGTATTCAATCAGATCGGTGAACATCTTTGCATGTAAACACAGCCAAAGACAATCTAAGGTCATTTTAACCACAGTCTGACCTAATACAGCTTTAACTAACAAGACATCAGTAGCAACTTTATAATGTTATGTTCTCTGCTGATTGCGTCATGCGTTTAGAAATGTGCAGATTAAGGAGGCTTATAGATGACACTTGTCTTTTCAACATATTGCCACTGTCAGAATAAAACCTCTTATCTCCATTTTTGTTGTTTTTCAGTTTTTGAGATCTCATTTCATGATGAATGGACCAACAGAAATGACCCAACATGACTTGGCAAAAAGTCTGGGTTCCATTGATTTACATTAAAAGTAGAGTAGGTTTTTTTCCTTCTCCTGTAAAGTCGTCATTTTGGAGATACGAGGTTTCATCCGAATTGAGCAATATGTTTTTATCACTTATACACACAAACAATACGTAACTGTTTCCCCTGTGTCCCGTTTCCTAGTCCCTGCCTCCTCCCTTTCCCAGGTGTTCCCTATTGTACTGCAGGTATATCAAGCCCTTTGTTTCAGTCAGTGTTGCTCTGGTCTATATGTCACATGTAGTGTGCCTACCTTATGTTTTGTTTGGGGTTTTTTTATTATTATTATTATGATTAAAAGAGCTTGTGGTTTGTTATCTTGTATATCTTGTACTTATCAAGTTTTCAGAGTATTAACATCATTTTAAAGCATTGTATACAAATCAAAAATGCAAATTAAAAGCAATATTGTTACAAGTATAACATGCACATTTTAAAACTTGTTAACCTCTATAGGCTCTGCCGAATTGATCAGGGGGCATTATTATTACTATTATAGAACTATGTACAGTCAATAATGTAGTCAAATATGTTGCATTAGGCCATTACATCAGCAATAAACTGGGCACATTAACTGCTGAAGTGAGTTGTGGCAGGATACAGACTGTCAGGGCAACAGTCTACTTTCAACAGGAGTAGCTAAAATGTATGTCAGCCAAAGTTTTGCTAACTGATTGTACTTGTGGACCTTCAAATTTCAGCTGTGTTATTATGTCTTCTTCTTCTTTCGGCTGCTCCCTTTAGGGGTCGCCACAGCGGATCATCTGCCTCCATCTTGCCCTATCCACTGCCTCCTCTACTTTCACACCAACCATCTCCATGTTCACCTTCACTACATCCATAAACCTTCTCTGAGGTCTACCTCTTCTCCTTCTACCCGGCAGCTCCATCTCCAACATTCTTTGCCGAATATATCCACTATTCCTCCTCAACACATGTCCAAACCATCTCAACCTGGCCTCTCTGGCTTTATCTCCAAACTGCTCCACCTTCACTGTCCCTCTGATCTGCTCATCTCTAATCTTGTCCAGCCTGTAATGCAGTTTATTCATTACTTATACTTTTTAAGCCACCAAAACATTGACAAGCCAGTCCAAATTTTGTCCACCCGCCAAAGCACCTTCCCCCCTGCCAAATCCAACCAAAAACTGCCCACTTTGGTGGGAACCCACCCAATCTGTCAACACTGAACACAATGTTCTGCTTGGATATGTAGAATACAGCAAAACAACAGACAATAAGGTCAAAGAGCGAGGTATAAAAACATTTATTTATTTAACTGCCTTTGATGACCAACTACTCCCTGTCGTCGAGGGTGTTAGAGTTTTTCTCTCTATCTTATTATTTAAGTTCAGTTTTGGAAACTTCTGTTTGTTTGTTTTTTGTTTTTCCTTTCAATATAACTTTTCAAATTGTACATACGCTCATTTCTATGTATTTGCTGAGTTTAACACGTCCAAAAAAGCAAATGATAAAATAAATTGTGCTGTAACTTTGCACAGGCCACATTTTATGTTCTGTTTTCTCAACATGTTCAATTCAGCAAATAAAAACAGTAATTGTGCGTTAAAATGTGCAGAAGCGAGTTCTCTGTAGATGGTGCGTGAACTTATTTACGCTTAGAAAACCAGCAAACTGCCATTTGACCCTGGGTGCCCGAACTTATGTAATACAACTCTATTTGAACCCCTAAAATTCCAGACTAATTACATATTAAGGCTAATTATTGAATAACTGCATGAGATACAGTGCAAACTGCCTAAGTCGTTCCTTTGACCCATCGGTGGATTGGGCCATTTAAGACCATTTAGGGGACGAATGCACTCGCCTGCCACTTTATTAGGTACATAATTGCATCAATCATCTTATCCATGCCATGGAGGGAAGAGGGGGTGGTTTCCAGGTATATTTCACCTGATATTAATACAGCGTCGTCTTGAGAATGCTGACATAAATAGTTATGTATAGTGTTTTAAATGCTTAGTGCTGTAAATATGTTCAACGTTTATTCTTATTATGTCAGTACAATGTCATTTATTTCATAAAACATCTTATGCCAGGTGGCGAGAACCGACATAAGCACTTAATAAATGTTCAATTAGTGCTTCATAAACGCATTATTCAGCGCTTATGAATGCATCATGAAGCCCTTATGTAGGTAGCCTTCAAATAAAGTGTTACCAAAGATTTGTGGTTGGTGGTGAAGTGTTAGCAGCTTACTGCAGCCCAGTAAGTGAGTAGACTTAATATTTGATTATGCCTCTGTGGTTTCTTTAACATGCATACTAGTGTGTGTATGTGGGGCAGGTGGGCAGTGGCCTATCTTGGGGAGGCAGGTGGTCTGTGTTGGGGTGACGAAGGGGTGTTGGCAAAGAGAGGTCACTAAATATTTTCTATTCTAAGACAATGTCATGCGTACCACATCCATAAGTGGACTCTCAAAAAATCAAGCATCCCTAAATGTACACATTATTATAAAGCCTGGAGGCGCGAGACGGTTGCCTGAGCTTATTTTACATATTTGTTTTAGAATGCTTTTTTCCTTGAAACCCCCGAGGCCAATGATGTTCCTGTGTTCCTGGCCAGTGAAACTGAAAATGGCTGTGTGAATGTACTTATTTTCTAAGAGCGTATTGCGGACGTTTTTGTGTTTATTGCTTCTTTTCCATTTCTTTGCTTTTCCTGGAATTGTGCTCTCTGGAAAAAAAAAACACTGCTGTAATGAAATGGAGTGGACACTTTATAGGAGAAAGGAAAAAACAACAACATTGAATGGCAAAGACACACAAAAGAATGGACCCTTTTCCCTTGAAATCAACCCATATTCAAGCCTCCAGTATATTCATGGCTTCTCTTTTGTTCACTGTTTACATACATGCTTTACAGCTACACCAACTCTGAACTCCTTTCACCCCTTTTATCAAAATAAGCTCGTCTACCCAGTCACGTGCTCGTTTCTGACTCATCTTCCACATCACAATAAAAGCCTGATTGAGTTAGAGGGAATCAGAGGGCCTGTTTCAGATGGCCTCCAGGTGTCGGAACGACTAACATAGACTCCTAGAATTAAGTTTGTGTGCTCCGACTCTGTCGCTTCCACACAAAGCCCTGATCGTTAATGCATGTTTCTTCACTCCAATTTGCCACCGCCGCTTCCCTGAATGTGAAAATAGATAATTAGGTGGTGGTGGTGGGGGTGGGTGGGTGGGGGTGTAAATCTAATCTAATCTCTTCTATTTACAACCTACAGCAAGCACTGAGAATCATTTTTAAACAGCACTTACAAGACGTGTGGAGTTTGATCGCGCAGCTATAGAGGCCGTCTTATTTCCATTTGCTTGTGAAAATTACGAACTACCTTCAAATAACCTCCATCTATTGCCGGCATAAAAACACAATCATAATGCAGTAAGCTGCGGATTGCACAATGAAATGGGCTGTTTAATTAGTGATTGTGATTGCCGGGTGATAGAGGCCAAGCGCCAGCGGCTAATTATACAGCGTGATGGAAGACCCTGCCACGAAGCTCAACACGAGAAGTTAACAAGGAAACACGGAGCCCTCATCTCACGCCTGATAAACACAATGTGCAGATCAAGGCAGATTAAGTTAATTAAAAGTTATTTTGTTTTCCGCTAATGTGTGTCGCTTTGGTTTAGGGGGATGTGGTGTGGTCTTAGGAGTCAGGGTTGCGGAAGCTAAAGCGGCTTGGAGTTCATGAGCACTTGGGATTGTTGTTAAAGGATTAGGGTTAGTGTATTTTGGAGCTAACACCGCATTAAATACAAACGTCCTGGTGCTTTGCTGCTTACTAAGTAGCCACAAGCTGACGCCAGACCCCTGGTTCAAAGCATTCCCTGTCAGTTCTATAGCCCACCAAGCCAACAGATTTGTCCAATTTCGCAGCCCCCCATGACAAGAATGTCTTGATATTTTACTGGTCAAGATTGGCTCCTCTTTTCCTACTATAACCTCTTATGCTCCAGGGTGTGTTTTGGTTTGTCCATCTGAGTTTACGTGACCAAATCATAAGGCAAATTACTCAGTAACTGCATGAAATAAATTTATTTTTTATTTTATTTATTTATTTTTTGGGGCGGCACAGTGGCGTGGTGGGTAGCGCTGTCGCCTCACAGCGAGGAGGGTCTGGGTTCGATTCCCCGGCCGGGTGATCAGGGTCCTCTCTGTGTGGAGTTTGCATGTTCTCCCCGTGTCTGCGTGGGTTTCCTCCGGGTTCTCCGGTTTCCTCCCACAGTCCAAAGACATGCAGTCAGGCCAATTGGACATGCTAAACTTCCCCTGGGTGTATCTGTCTGTGTATGTCTGTCTGCCCTGCGATGGACTGGTGACCTGTCCAGGGTGTATCCTGCCTTCCACCCATAGACCGCTGGGATGAGCTCCAGTACCCCCCACGACCATGACGGAGAAGCGGCTTGATGGATGGATTTATTTTTTGTAAAAGCTCCCCTCAAATTAACAGAATCTCCACATATCACTATACGCTCACAATTCACTGCTGAAAGCCAGAAATCTGCGCCGCTCTTTGTGTTATTCTATAAAAGTGATGTTTCCAGAGCAGATCACTGAAGAGACGCCGTCTGTTTATAGTTTAGAGCCCAGATTTGGGGAAAAACGGCTCGACTTTCAGTAGAAAAACAAACAAAGTTCAGCTTCTTTTATTATAAGGGTTTAAAATGACGTCACCGTCTATTAGACTGGAGAGAAGAGCTACAGCCTCACACGACGCCCAGCTTCTGTGCTTTGTACTGCACCTGCCTCGTAATACTGTGTGGCAGCCTGGCGGCCTTTAGAAACAGACAAAAATACACAGCAAGTAGGTCTAATAGCCTTTTTCTAAAAATAATACTTGACCTGGGTAAAAAATAATGTATTTTGTCATGAGGAGGGAGGTTTGTTGGGTCCTATAACACATAGAAAACAAATTTTAGTCTGTTGGTTAAATGTGTAAAATCCTGGTCACGCGTTGCTTGTTAAGTAGGCTCGTATGAACGCCACCCATCAAATGTTCCTGAAAAGTCTTTGGTTGGCATATGGCATGGCAGCTAACAATATTTATTTATTTGTGTTTTCATCGCTGCTGCTAACTTCAAAGGTCAAAAGTATCTAAAAGTAGTTTGAGCTGCGCTCGGTTGCATGGTTACGTCATAAATTTAGAAGTTTACAGTTGATCAAGGCTGAGAAATCTGCTGTTGAGCATGATGGAAATTGGTCATTTCATCAGAAAAAATCATACTGTGTTTTGTTATGCACCAGGAAAATAACGTGGGGTGCCAACACAACCCCCCCCCCCCACCCCCACACCCCCCCCCCCCCAGGTTTGACGGTCTCTTTTATGGGGGGACACTTTCCTTTATGAGACGCCACCTACCACCCCACCCCCCCAACACAAAAAGAGTTTTTGCAGCTCAGAAATATTTCAAAAGTTACATGAAATTGAACTTATTTTTTATAATAACCCACTATAGTCCACTAGTGAGGGGATAGTATGTGTGGGTGTGGGTTAGTGAGTCTGAGAACAGAGCATTTGGAACACTTCCAGCCCGTGAACAGACATGGGAATTAATTATTTTTCACACCACTTGGTTAGATATTAAGGCAGGTTAGAGCAAAGAAAAGAAAAGAACAGAAGAAAAGAGGAGAAACTCTTTTGGGTCACAGCTCGCTCAGGTTGTTCGGGTCGCTCAGGTAGCTCAATAGACGTTGACCTTTATTAGAGCAGCATAAGATAAGAAGAAAAGGTTTCAGACATGGCATGAAATAAGGGAAGAAGGAGCAAAATAACAACTGGTTTCATCATACAGCACGGAGCTCTGCCCCTGCAGATGAGGGAGCACCTTTTCCTCACCTTCCTCCACTTCAACCATTTCTGATGATTTCGTCAGCATCCTCTTTTACCTGCCGATAATCATCAATGCTGGTTAAGAGGAGAAGAAAGCCAGGGGTGGGTAAGTGGGAGTAAGACAGATTGGAAGAGCAAAGCGTGTTGAAAGCAGGACAGTGGAAAGAGTGTCAGGGAACGCGATGACGAGAGGATGAAAGTGCAGTTATTTCTCAATAATCCTTCACAAAGACACCCAGGCCTGGAGACCTCATCATCAGTGATTAGTTTTATATCCTCGTTTACTGCATTGCTTTTCCACAACAACGGAAAAAGCGGATTTTGACCTGGCCGGGCCGTCTCCCGCACAGCACAACTCTTCAGCTGATCACTTGGCAGAGGAAAGAGAGGAGCCGTAATTGATTTCTGCTCACACTCTGGGGTTTTTAGGATTGAGAACATTGATTTCGTTTCTGCCGGCTTCATGGAGGGGTTTGAAGGGCTTCAGCAGAAACCCTTCCGCTTCCTGTGGAATGCAAAGATCCCATCCTGAGACTGTATTATTGAAACATTCTAATGCTGAAGTCCTGTCTTATCTGTTTAGCAACCAAGATCATTCTTGATTGGATCTCATTTAGATCTGCTGCTAATAAAGAACAGCAGTTCAGCATTTCATATGTTTTCTATTATCTTTAATGTAGATAGAAAAGAAGAGCAAAATCTGGGACAGGATGTGATAATACAGGTTTGTCCGATCTGTAGGAAATTGACACTTTTTTTGAAATTCTAAAATTCCTTCTGCCAACACGTAAAAAGTGACAGGAGCATGCTTACTGTTGTGTTACATCACTTTTCTTATTAACGACACTTAATTCTCATTCTGGGACTGGAAACACCTGTAACGTAGGTGCTGAGGCACAGGTTGCAAGCGTGAAGTGACTTTATTAGGGGCATTCAGATACTCGTGGTCAGAGCAGGCAGGGCTCAACATACAAGCCAGTAGGGAAAGATGCACATCCATACTCAAAATATAGAAAGAAAAGCAGCGGTGAGATCCAGTCAATTCCAACACAAGAAACAGGCTCAAATCAATGATCCAAGGGGGACAGTTATAAAGCAGTGGTAATGAGTCCAAAAGGAGGTGAAGCAAAAGCCTTAACAAGCTTCAGTGAGTCCAGAACGCTGCAGCCAGTCTCACAAGAACCAGAAAGTTTGACCATATACTGGGGAATCAGCCTCATGACTGAGGTGTCCTTGAGCAAGACACCTAACCCCCAACTGCTCCCCGGGCGCTGCGGATTGGGCTGCCCACCACTCTGGGCAAGTGTGCTCACTGCCCCCTAGTGTGTGTGTGTGTGTGTGCTCACTAGTGTGTGTGTGATGTTTCACTTCACGGATGGGTTAAATGCAGAGGTGAAATTTCCCCTTTGTGGGACTAATAAGGGTCACTTAATCTTAATTAGCCCAGTTTTATCAGCCCTACACTGGTTACCAGTTAAATTTCACATTGATTATAAAATTATATTACTGACCTATAAAGCTCTTAATGGACTCGCCCCTCAGTACCTGAGTGAGCTCCTCTCCCACTATGAACCATCACGCCTACTTAGATCACAAGGTGCTGCTTACTACTGGTACCTAGAATTAATAAAGTTACATCGGGGGGAGAGCTTTCTCATACAAAGCCTCCCAGCTCTGGAATAATCTTCCTGTTAATATTCGGGAATCAGACACAGCCTCAGTCTTTAAGTCTAGGCTAAAGACTTACTTGTATAGTTGAGGCTTTGGTGATTAGTCTCCCTGTCAGGTCTGGACCTGCTGGAGTCTCTGCTGCTCTGTTATACTGTAATCTGTGGTCAGTCACTCTTTACAGAACTGACTCTGTGTTTTTCTTTCCTTTCTCTGCCGAGCTGATCAGCTGCCCATCCTGTGCGTCTGATGCTGTTGTCTCTACTGCCTTGATCGGGCGCCACTGCTCTCCAGCCTTCTGGACCGGCTTGACCACCACTGAGCTTCTTGCTGTATAACGCTGTGCAATCCTCACCTTAGATGCTGCTGCTGCTAATCATAAACTAATCAGATTAACCAGTGCCCACCTGTTTTTCCCGCTTTGTACTGACAGTGCTTGCCATCCGGTGTCGACCAGAGGAGGATGGGTTCCCCTTCTGAGTCTTGGTTCCTCTCAAGGTTTCTTCATATTTTAGGGAGTTTTTCCTTGGCACTGTCGCCATTGGCAATGCTCATGGGGGCTCGGACCCGGATTTTTCTTTTCCCGTCTCTCGTACTGATTGTACGCAGCTGTAAAGCTGCTTTGTGACAACACGTGTTGTAAAAAGCGCTATATGAATAAACTTTGCTTGATCTGGAATGTAGCCTCACAGGTGTGAACCCTACTCATGAACACACCCCATATGACAAGTCCTGGCTTTTATGCTGGTAATAATCTGGACGGTCATTTTCTCCTTTGGCCTGGAGAAACTCGAGGTCCATTATTTCCATAAAACATCTGAAACATGTACTTGTCAGACTACAATATTTCCACTATGCATCAGTCCATTTCAGCCTAGCTTAAGCTCATCTGGCCCAAAAGCCAGTGATTAATATGTTTTTGTCATATTATGTATTATGCAATATCCTGTCATGTAGAATTGCATGCTTGACCCTCATCGATTTGACAGAATTTCACAATTTTTCATCCTTCAGTGTTCTCTCACTGCAATACCCAGCACACATTACACAAGTACAGTGTACAACCATTCTCCCCTCATGCTCATAAAAAAGATATGATACGCCACCCAAAAGCAGTTGTAGCTTTTAAAAGCTCCCTCTACCTTCAAAATACATCATCAGGGGGTTATACAGGGGGTTTTCCTAGGCTTTAAACTGACACCACTGTAGGATGTGAGTAAACATATTTTAACATATGTAGTTCCTGGATTAACTTAGGATACAAAGATTTTAGCAGAGGAAAGCTGATGCTAGATAACTTGAGGTTTAACTTCCAAAGCTTCACCCCAAAACACAGTGCTGTCTGGGCTAGAAATCCTGGAGCTTACATTAGCCTTGTTGGAGTCCCTCCAAGCACAGAGCAAACTCTGTAAGCTGTAGATGTGCTATGCTATATATTGACCTGTCTGATGTAAAGCAGAGTTGAGATCGTTCTGCACTTCAACTCTTTCCTGTGTGGAAAAGCCATGCAGACATTCACACGGCCTAAAGCTGCTCATTTCTTTTGCTCCATTTTTCCTTATTGATTATTCAGCCATGTAGGACATTGTAGGCTTGGAACTAACCAGTTGTTGCAAGGAGTCTTAACAACACGCAAGTTTGTATCTTATCTTATTATTCGTGGGCTGATCTACAGCTCCCTCTAGGTCAGGGGTCAGCAATGCGACTCCGGAGCTGCATGCAGCTCTTTCCCTGTCCTGCTGCAGCTCCACAGCAGAATTAGATTTGTAGGTAAAAATAAAATAATTCTGCTTTGCCGTAAAATAAAGTTTTAACAAGAAATGGTCAGAAATGCTGGAGGTCATGTAACCTATATCTGCTAATTCACAGACTGCTGGTCACCATAGCAACTCAGACAACAGTCTTGCCTAGCTAGTACCTAATGAAAAGTCAAAGAGAGAGATTTAAGATGAACATCGATAATTTGTAGACAAACAGACTTATTTGCATTTATAATCACTCCAGCTGGTGTCCTGATACGGTAAATCTGCAACAAGAAATTTTATGGCTGCATTTTACAAGAAAACTATTTTACTTTTGTGGAAAAGTTTCCTGCTGGAGATGTGAGAAAAGCCGCTGTAGCTAAAGCTAAAGCTTAAAGCAGAGAAAGTCAATTTGCATTTTGTTTAGATTTTTAACTACTACATTATCACATGCTGAGACATATTTACAGCCAAGATGGTAAACTTGACATAAAATGTTGTGGCTCTCAAGGTGGTTTGATTTTTATTTTATGAGGACAAAATGGCTCTTCCCAACATTTGGGTTGCCGACCCCTGCTCCAGCTCATGTGGGCATGCAATGTGATCGACCAGCAAGTGGATATGCCTCCTTGTGCTGATTGGTTGAATGTTTATCCACATTGTTGGTGTCATATTTACTTGCAGCTGCCAGAATGTCAAGCGAATCTATCCAAATATTACAGAAATTCTTCTGACTTAAAAATCAATGACCCTATCTTTAAAATGGGAAGTGTAATGTGGCCCCTGCTTCCCATAATCTTCTAAAAGAAAGGCAGGGATGTGAAAACTTGCACAAGCAACAGCTCATTGGCTAAACCCTCCCTCACAGCTTGTGGAAGAGTTAAAGGAGAGGATCACTTAACTTAACAAGGACCTTGACCGCTTTGGGGAGAGACACTTGACCTGTTTAAAAGGGCAGGTCCTCTCACAAAAATGATCAGCTGCATCTGGAAATGGCCATATTCACACAGCGCTGCTGTCTATAGGCCTCTGGAAATGGCCATATTCACACAGCGCTGCTGTCTATAGGCCTCTGGAAATGGCCATATTCACACAGCGCTGCTGTCTATAGGCCTCTGGAAATGGCCATATTCACACAGCGCTGCTGTCTATAGGCCTCTGGAAATGGCCATATTCACACAGTGCTGCTGTCTATAGGCCTCTGGAAATGGCCATATTCACACAGCGCTGCTGTCTATAGGCCTCTGGAAATGGCCATATTCACACAGCGCTGCTGTCTATAGGCCTCTGGAAATGGCCATATTCACACAGTGCTGCTGTCTATAGGCCTCTGGAAATGGCCATATTCACACAGTGCTGCTGTCTATAGGCCTCTGGAAATGGCCATATTCACACAGTGCTGCTGTCTATAGGCCTCTGGAAATGGCCATATTCACACAGCGCTGCTGTCTATAGGCCTCTGGAAATGGCCATATTCCCACAGTGCTGCTGTCTATGGGCTGTGAGAGCCCTTCAGTGCTTATGTTTGAGGCCTGTTGACAGAATTAATAATCCAGACCCCAACAGAGGCTATTTCTATGCAGTGTCCAGTAGCCGCACTCTTAAACATAAAGGGATCTTTGAAGCAAGAACTGTGTGTGTGGTTATCTAAAGAACTGGTTATACAAGTGGCCCATATGAGTTGCGAACTCTCAGGAAAAGGGACGTATTGTTGTTTGTGTTGTTGTCTGTGGGTTTACAGATGTGTTATTTGTGTTACTTTGCGCCTGGGAAGCGGGTTTTTGTCAGTGAGTGGGAGCTTAAAGCTTTTGGTGGGTTTGGCTATATATTACATGCCTTTCCGGCCTGGTGTTTAATATAGAGCACTATTCACAGCAGAATCATTGTCTCTTTAGTGTTTTGCTCTACACTTACACCACAATATAAGTACCATATAGTTATGACGTTTGGTTGAAATCCAAAACATTGGCAAAGTGGCATATTCTTCTGGACAAACAGGTCCACTTCACTCTTTACTGGACAGTAGACCTCATGTACCAAAGTTGTTTTCATTGACATGTACCCCAGCATACTTTGGCAGGCTGAAAATACATGCTATAATCTTGTGAAAAAGTGGCTTTGAAAGTATGTATGTGTGCAGTTGTTCAGCTTGTACAGCCTATAATTATGTGCAATCTTTTCTATTGTGTACATATTTGAACTGACCATAGATTAGAATGACTGTACAGAGGGAAAGGTTACATAAAGGTGAAGCGATGCAAAAAGTCAAAGAGAACATAAAAAAGTAACTTTTACAATATCAGCACTTTTTTTTAAATTATAGAGATATTTAGTAATATCAATTAGCAGCCTAACACTAGGTTGAAACAGCAAAAAAACAAAAGAAAAACACTTTTGGTAGGTAGTGGGCCAATTCTTGCTAACTGGAGGAGGTGGATGCATGTGCTGAGATAAGCAAGATTTATTATGGGCAAATCCAGGGTCATAGTCCAAATGGTCCAGGGTCATAGAGCCAACACGGATAGATTGGGGGGCAGACATGACATAAACCAGAATCAAACATACAAACAAAGACCAATCCAAATAACACCAGTACAACCAACACAGCAGATAACACCAACAAAGACCAGCCAACACAAGGGGCAAACACAGGGCTTAAATACACAGGGAAAACGAGGGACAGGTGGAGAATATCAGGGTTGGAGTCATGAAACGAGGGGGCAGGACTAGAAAACCAAAACAAATGCACATGGACGATCAAAACAAAGGGGCACATGGAATAGTGGGAGGAGCCAACCGTGACAGTTGGTCAAGTTCTGGCTCTTAACTCAGCAAAAATTCACTATAACATGCTTCACATGTTATTATTGTAATGGTGATTGTTAACATTCAGAATTTTTGCACATTTTAACATGAACTGAATCAGAATGAAACTAATCAGGCAAATGGCATCAGCTAGTAAAACCCAAGCCAATCAAATGTCTCACATCGCCTTCTTTGCTCTTGGTCTGCATCTCCCCATCAGCGAAGTAAAGCCCTGTGGTAAACAGCTCAGAGGTTTAATCTGGTTAGACACACTAGATGCGTGTAAGACTGTAATAAATATTATTTAATTTATTGATATGTTATAAAGCTTACAACAATCCATTTGTATTTTATCAGTTCACCATAACGCAGCCTACAGACTAGAGGCTAGCTGGCAGACAGACCAGCGGAGTACAGCTTCACACGGTTAGTCTCAGTTTTCTTATAGATAGTATTCAATTAACATCACACTTATCGCGCTGCTATATTGTTGACATACTACCAGTCAACGTTAACAGTGGAGCTCATAAAACAAGCATTTCTTCATTTCTCGACATCTGACAGATGAAATACAGCGATTGTGTGCTGTGGTTCGTGGTTGTAGAGACAACAGCATCAAAAACCAAAACCGTGTAGCTTTCTTAGCATCTTGGCTGTTCAACGTGATGGAGGCTGAAGAGCTGAGCCAGTAAAGGGATAAACTGTTGACTGTCAGCCGTTTCCCTCCACCTAAGTCTGCTCTCCTGCTCTCATCATTCTGTCACAGGTAGACAGTTAGTTGAAGGATGAATTCTGTATTTTTGCATTTATGTTATGAATGGTTCACCTTTGACGTTTAACCTCTTAAAGGGCCAGGGCCCCCCAACAGGCCCATTTCATTATAACGTAAGAATGGCTCAACCAGTTCAGTGAAGTGCATTGGAGTCACTGAAAAATAACCCTTACCATGTAATAATCCGGGGTTTTTAAGGGGGTTAAGACTGATGGATGAATGATTTGTGCAATCTAACTTCACATCTTACGCTTTAGCTAAACAATAAATACATCTGAGCAAATGTCAGAGGGGCTGACGTAACTTATACTAGTCAACACTGATTAACCCCACCGAACACAGATACATAGCGATGCCGACAACATTCGATGGTGTAGTTGATGGTAAAGACAGACGGATGATTTAGTGATTCTAGTGAAGCTTAGGCTGATGCAGCATCTACAAGGTTAATATACACACAATCGGTGCTCAGTGATGACGTATCGATTTCTCATGAATGGACAACTCTGATCAAACTTGATAACTTGTTTTAGAAGCAACAATGTGGCCACTAGACTCTTCTGTGCTTTGCAAATACAATCTATTGCTGCATAAAAGCAAGTTATATTTAATGGGTACAATGGAAATTAATTTACTTACCAGTGAAAACTAGAAAATAGACAAAGTATGAAAGAGTAGGAATAAAAGTATGTCTATAGCATATTTACATAGCATAGAAGACACTTGCTGTATTTACATGAAAGCAGTTATTGCACTAAGTGGTATGAGGTACAACAATGAATATGAGTGTTTACCGTCTAAAGTACATAGCGAAAGTGTTTTCAAAACTGGAAATCAAAAAATGATTAAATGATATAAAGAAAATGGGATAAAGGACCTCCTAACAACTGTGCGAGACCTAGTACACCACGAAAACCGTCACCGTCAGAAAAACAGTACTCAAACTTGCTCTTGCTCAATGCGATTGGTCTAGAAGGATGTGTAGCAGTCATTACTAAGAGAAAGAAATGCACAAAATTAACCAAAGAAGTTGTTGATGTTGTCAGTACAATGGACCGGTCACTCCCGAGTCCAGACCTCAACATCACTGAATGTGTTGGGATTACTTGGATTTGTGAGAAGCAGAAAATGCAACCAACCTCAAAGACTTTTTACACGGAGGTGTGAAAAGTCTCCCCGCAAGTTTCTTTGTAACGCTGAAAGCAAGTCTCCTGAAACGGATGGAAGCTGTAATAAAAGCTTTCCTTGTTGAAAAGGAACAATGTTTCTTCTTTTTGCCCCAACCCTTGTTTTTGAGTGTCACCCTAACCCCTTGGAACTGAGTTACAAGGAGCAGTGGTTGAAATCTTGCCCTAAGAAATAAAGACATTTAGGGTAATATATGATTTCAAAGAGGGGCAATTATTTATTATCGCCCACCGCTAATTCTTTGGTGATACGAAAGACCAAAATACACTGAAATGACATTAAACTAAGACAATACAGTGATTATCCTAATTTCTAATGCAGAAATTTGGTCGTTCGTGCATCCATCTTTCCGGTTTTTGTTTTTTTATCATAACTCTCTATTTGGAGTCTCGGAAAAACCTCAGTTTGGAGGGTCATGTAGCCCTACCCCTCAATTTCAACAAAAATCAGGACACCCTAACCCGTGACGTGAACACGCAAAACAGAGGGCTAAGGGCTCAGTGGTAGGGGCGAGGGGTGAAATAGGATTGGGCCTTAATGGCCATTCTGACTGGAAATTAAATAAACGATGGGTGGTTGATGAATTCTGTACAGTACAGTATGTTTGGTCGTAAAGGTGGATGACTTCAAATATCTTGGGTCAACCATCCAGAGCAATGGACAGTGTAGAAAAGAGGTGAAGAAGAGGGTGCAGGCAGGATGGAGTGGGTGGAGACGGATGTCAGGGCTGATGTGTGACAGAAGGATAGCAGCAAGAGTGAAAGGGAAGGTCTACAAGACAGCAGTGCGTCCTGCTATGATGTATGGTTTGGAGACTGTGGCTCTGTCTAAAAGACAGGAGGCTGAGCTGGAGGTGGCGGAGATGAAGATGCTTAGATTTTCATTGGGAGTGACAAGGATGGACAAGATTAGAAATGAGCAGATCAGAGGGACAGTGAAGGTGGAGCAGTTGGAGATAAAGCCAGAGAGGCCAGGTTGAGATGGTTTGGACATGTGTTGAGGAGGAATAGTGGATATATTGGGCAAAGAATGTTGGAGATGGAGCTGCCGGGTAGAAGGAGAAGAGGTAGACCTCAGAGAAGGTTTATGGATGTAATGAAGGTGGACATGGAGATGGTTGGTGTGAAAGTAGAGGAGGCAGAAGACAGTATGTTTATGCCAAGAACTGTTTAGAAACCTATATTTTCAAGTGTGGAGTGTAGAGCCACAGATATTACTATAGCTTTGTAAAGTGGGCAAAACATTCATACACACACACACACACACACACACACACACACACACACACACACACACACACACACACACTCCTCACTCAGAGAAATAACACATGGCTCAGTCATTTGGGTGATTCACTATTTTTGAAATTGTGATGTTCTTTAAACGTCAAGGCGGAACGAAGGAGGAGAGGTGCTTTAACACCTCAGTGGAACCTGCACAGAAAGTGCTTGTCGAAAAAGGCAGCATGGTTTCTTCCACTTCCAGCATTTCTGGATAATTGATGTGGATCTGATATAACAGATGGGTAAAATCTGTTCCTAAGAACGTACAGCTAATGAAATGAAGTTTTACCTCGCTGCCATATGCTTTACTCAGAGTTCAAAAAGCAAAATAAAGTGAAGTTTAGAGTGGAAGTAGGAAACTTGCCAGTTGTAACCGTCCACCTTTTCATTTGGCTTGCATTCTGTTTCCATAGAAGCATGTGAATCGTAATGAATTAACAGATCATAAATTTGAATTCACTTAAAAACGCATAAAAAGCTCCAGTGGGCTGAGTTCCAGACACAAAGCTACCTGCATCGTTCTATGGTGAGGGGCTTTTAACCTGGACTTCAAAGGTGGCCACCCAGTAGACTTTAATGTGCTGAAGTGTCAATTAGGCTGTGGGTAGGGAATGTATAAATACCTTCAGACAGTTCAGCTTGGTTGGCATGTTATGGGGATGGTTGGATGAATGTTTAAAGGCTATAAATTCAAAGAATGAATCAACAAACGGAAATGTCTTTTTTGTATTTAAACAAAATCACATATATAAGCATTAAATCACAACCACATAACATTTTGAACCAATTAAACTTTAGAAACGTTTCATTTATATTATCATTGGCTTGTACTGAACATTGGTAGATAAACGTAACTCCTGTACTTGAGTGAACGCAGACATAGCCTTCATCAAATATTACTTGAGTACAAGTAGAAGTCTTCTATCGATATTTCATATTTTGGGTTCTTTTCATCTTGTGATCGACTAACATATTATCTGTAGAATACAGCTGAGAGGTCAAAGCAACCTCAACTGTTACAAATGCAGTGTTAATTAATGCAACCACCTGGAATAATATAGGAAGCACTTTGCAACATCCTAGCAATCACCTGGGATACCACAATAACCACTTAGCTACAGTCTAGCAAACATGAGAGATGCCATAATAACTACCTAACACTCTAGCATTCACCTCTAAAACCTTAGCAACCACCAGAGGCACCATATAAATAAAATCTTGTAACAACCTCAAAACCACCAGAGATACCATAGTAATTATCTAACAGCATGTTAGCAGTCACCTCTAATAACTTACGACCAGTGGTGGATGAAGTACACAAACCATGTGCTTGAGTTAAAGTAGAGACACCCAGGGTAAAATATTACTCCAGTAAAAGTAGAAGTTCCTCCCTTTAGACCTCCACTTGAGTAAAAGTACTAAAGTATTTCCCTTCAAATGTACTTAAGTATAAAGTAAAAGTACTAAAAGAGTAATTCTGGCTCTGATGTCCTGTTATCATTTTTATAACCAGACTGGCTTCATGAACTCATTTCAGGTGAAAGTCCTCCAGCGTCTCTCTTGGTAAACCAGTCTTTTAATAGAACGTCATTAATTAGTGACGCTGACGTCTATTAAAATGATCAGAAGCACAAAACACTGAAGGTAAACAGTTTCCATCAGGGAGAACCGAGTGGCTCTGAAATCACTTTTTACACACAAGCAAAGTTTCAGTTTCAGATTTATTTACAACTTAGTTCCAAGTTTAAGTTGAATAAAAACTGGCTTTAAACTCAGGATCACAGATGAGCTCCTTTACTATGTTGATCATAAACATAAACAAGTGATCCATGTTTAAACAGCTTACCAAAAATAATCCTCTTGTGAGGTCAGACACTGATGTTGGACAAGAGGGCCTGGCTCACTATCTCTATTCTAGCTCATCCCAAAGGTATTCGATGGGATTGAGGTCAGGGCTCTGTGTGGGCCAGTCAAGTTCTTCCACACCAAACTGACCCAGCCATGACTTTATGGACCTTGCTTTGTGCACTGCAGCTCAGTCATGCTGGAACAGAAAAGGATCTTCACAAAACTGTTCCCACCAAGTTGGAAGCATGCAATTGTCCAAAATATCTTGGTGCTGAAGTATTAAGATTTCCCTTCACTGGACCAGTTTCACTGCATGACACCATTAGTAAACAAGAGAGCACACACCCGGATGGCGTGTTCATTGTTGCTGGCAACTTCAACCACTGCAACCTGAGGACTGCGCCCCCACCCCACCAAGTATCATCAGCACGTGGCTGCACTTTGAACAGTCCAACCACATCTCCGTGTTCCTCTACCCAGCATACAGACAATTCCTCGAGCAAGTACTTCCAGTGAGTAAAACTATCAGAATGTGGAATGAGAAGCTGGCCTAGTGCTTCAGGACTGCCTTGACAGTACAAACTGGGATGTGTTCAGAACTGCTGCTGTGAGAGAGGACTGTACTGTTGATCTAGAGGACTATGCTTCTGGGGTAACGGGCTACATCAGAAGCTGCATTGAAAGCATTGTTCCTACAAAGCGCTGCAGAAAATACCCCAATCAGAAACCTTGGATAAACAGTGAAGTTTGGCCCATGCTACGTGCTCAGCATGCTGCGTTTCTTTCAGGTAATACTGAAGATTACACAAGGTCCAGATATCATCTGTGTAGATCTATCAGAGAGACCAAGAGACAGTACAGGCTGAAGCTGGAGGGCTACTACACCACCGCAGACTCCCGGCATTTGTGGCAAGGACTGCAGCACTTCACCAATTACCAACAGATGAGCAGGGTGGTCACAACCAGCCACACTACATTACCTGATGAGCTGAATGAGTTCTATGCTCGCTTCGAGGCCCTCAACCCTGGCCGACTGGGAGACGCTATTGCCAAGGAGAGCACACAGAACACATCGCTCACTGTGACATCAGTGGATGTGTGCAGGACCTTGAAGAGAATAAACCCACGGAGATCAGCCGGCCCAGACAACATCCCCAGGCGTGCACTCAGGGTTTGCTCATCAGAACTGGCTGACGTGCTCAAAACCACCACCATCGTGACCCGCCCAAAGAAAAGCGTTGTGACCTGCCTAAATGACTATCGTCTTGTTGCACTCACCCCAATCGTGATGAAGTACTTTGAGAGAATAGTCATGACTCATATCCAGGAGACCCTTCCGAACACTATAGATCCTCTCCAGTTCGAATACTGTTGGAACCGGTCCACAGATGCTCTTCACGTATGACTTTGTGGCCTCCCAGAACAACACCAACATTATCAAGTTTGCTGATGATACTACAGTCATTGGACTGATTACTGGTGGGGATGAGACAGTGTACAGTGTTGAGGCTGAGCTGGTGGCCTGGTGTCATGACAACAATCTTTCCTTGAATGCAAACAAGACCAAGGAAATGATTGTTGATCCAAGGAGGAAGCAGGAGCTGCACACACCCCTGTACATAGGTGAGACAGAGGTGGAGAGGGAGAAAACCTTCAAATTCCTCAGCATCCACATCAGTGAGGATCTCACCTGGTCTCACAATACACACGGCATCATCAGGAAGTCCCAGCAGCGACTGTAATTTCTTAGAAGTTGGAGGAAATTTGGCATGTCAGTCAAAATTCTCAGCACCTTCTACAGGAGTACGATCGAGTGTTCTTACCAGTTCCATCATGGTCTGGTATGGAATCTGCATTGCTCAGGACAGGAAGGCTCTCCAGCGTGTGATCAAAACTGCACAGTCCATCTCAGGAGCAGCCTTCATCTCACTACAGGACACTTATCACACCAGGGTCATCAGGAGGGCCCACAACATCATCAGGGACAGTAGACACCCCCAGCACAGACTCTTCACACTCCTAACTTTAGGTAGACGCTACAGGAGTGTGAAATCCAGGACTACAAGACTGACCTACAGTTTCTATTCACAGGCCATCATGCTGGTGAATATCTCACTCACTACCTCTTCCACCCTCCCATTCTGAACTGGTTTAACTTTGGCCAACCTTGCACTCAATAACTGCACCTTACATACACTGCACTGCTGCTGTTATAACACTATTTACATCTGTTACTTACTACATGCACTTTATGAACCGCTGCTCTACATACTTGCACATACGCACATGTAACTTTAATTTCCTTTCAACTTTGCATAACTTTGCATGTAACTGTACTTTTTACTATTATTTTACTATTGTTTTTAGTTTCATTCTTATATTACTAATGTTTTTCTATTTTTCTATTTTTTTATTCTAAGATTATATTCAGATTATATTTGGTGAATGGAGGAACAGCAAAGTAAGAATTTCATTGTACAGTGTAACTGCCTGTTTCTACTGTGCATATGATAAAAAAAAAATCTTGAATCTTGAATCTTGGGGGCATGCTTTACATCACTCCCCCACCCCAACCCCCTGTGTGTATTTTGATCTTAGGCTTGTGTGTAGCCGCTCGGCCATGGAAACCCATTTCTTGGAGCTCTTGATGTACAGTTCTTTTGCTCATGTTGCTTCCAGAGGCAATTTGGAACTTGTTAGTGAGTGATTTAACCACCCTGTGAGTTTGTGTGTTTTTTTAACTGCTTCATGGCTAAGCTGCTGTTGTTCCTAGGTGCTTCCATTTCACAGTAATAGCACTTACAGTTGTCAGGGGCAGATCTAGCAGCAAAGAAATTTCGCAAACTATAATAGTGCGATGTAAACTCACTGAGCTCTTCAGTATGACCCATTCTACTGCTAGTGTTTGTGTATCAAGTGTGCAAGGCTATTGTATTCACCTGTTAGCCGTGGGCATGGCTAAAACACCTGAACTCAATCATTAGGAGGTGTGTCCCAATACTTTTGCCTATATTGTGTATATTTAGTGACTAAGAGCACTCTAAAAGGACAGATCCTGTATCAGCAGTCTATCATGCGTTCTCAGTGAAGGCATGTGTACATGTCTGCATATCTTACGGGACAGGGAAAAGATTTATGAACTGGTAGTCTAACCAAATGTATATAATTTGTAAAATAAGGCCAATCAACATTTTCAGGGTGTGCTGACAGGGTGCTGAAAGATTTTCAGGGGGTGCTTGAGCACGTCAGCACTCTTCTGATGCCGCGCCTGCCAAACTCTAACACTAACAAGCCACATAATACAGTGCAAAACACAATGGCATCATTCATTAGCAATCACAACTGAGGTTTCAGAAGCCTGAAGGAGTTAAGTGTCTTCCCCTATAAATGTATACAGCCACATCTAGTCCTTCACATAAAGGGTCTAGCAAAACAGTGAAGTCCTATAAAAAGACTCGGAGTGGTTGAATGGAGGTAGAGAAGGAGATGTTTCCAGGGTTGAAAGAGTGGAGAGCGGTGTTTAGTCTGTTAAAAGGCTAAATGCTCAAAGCTTCTTACTCAACACAAGCAGCTGATGCTCACTTTGCTTCCCCTGCAGCTGTTAAAATGTCAGAAGGCAGAAACTCGCAGAGAAAAAATGCTACGGCTGCCTGATCTTCACGCATAATTACGGAAGGGAGCTGCATTGCAGACCAGAGCGCTGTTCACTCCAAGCCTGAGCGGACAGGGCATGATTTCACACCGAGGACGGCATATTTACTGCACTCTTATGAATGCAATATTAATGTGTTATGTGCGTAAATTGGCGGCTATTATTTAATATTTGATACAGCAAAGGCCCAGGTTCTCGGTGAGTGCTGAGGGATGTCACTAATGGATGGATCCCCTCGGTTTTAAGCATTTGGTGAGATGGAGCCTCAAGTGCCATAATCCAGCGCTATCATGGTGTCCTCACTGCTGAAGGCTTTCAGACGGCACAACACTCTGGTCTGTCTTTTGAAGTGCTCTGGCTGCCTTAAACACACATTATTATGCTGTCTGAGAACAGACAGGTCCAGCCTGTATGTATGTGCACGTCCAAGCCATTATGAGGGCTGGTGGGTGGGCAACATAGAGTCTAATGCTTTACTTTAAATCTTTAAAAGCGTACTGTTATGCAAGAGTGAATGTGCGGTCAACTTGTCCTACTCGTTTACCATGACTCTCTCTTTCTGAGAGTTATTAATGAAGTGGTTGATTGGTATGTAATATTGAACTTTGTTCTTAAATGTTAGAGCTGGTTCCACTAATAGAAACGTTTCTGTTGGAAAAGGAGTCGGTATTAACAGTGATAGGGGACTTCCAAGTGTTAAAACAGTGATCATTTACTGAAATAAAAGTAGAAGTAATAAAAAATGCTCAACAGTAAATCATTCGTTTATTGAAAAATCACTACTAAAACACACACACATGCATATTTTATAGATATGTACACCGACCAGCCACTTCATTAAGTACATCTACCTTGTATGTCCCTTGCATTTACCGTATAGGTACATTTTGTCTTCATAGGTGGCCGTCACTGCCCCAGAAGGAGGCACCCCAGAGCACTGAAGCTTGTGTAACCCAAATCGGCCCACGTGCCCTTTTCCCAAAATGGATTTTAAACAATAGTGGAGCCAATATAAAACACATTTATTATCCACGCCACCCGAGGGGGATGGGGGGGCACTTGTACAGTCTAAGAGGAACAGGGCAGGGCCTTAGGCCCCCTCTGGGGTCTATCTGTGAATGTGCCTGCCCCAGTGTATAAATACTAGTGTTTAAGCAGTCAGTCAGTATCGCTAACCTATCATGATTGTGTTCGTATGTGAACGAGAGAGAGAGTGTGTCAGCACTCTGGCTGAGTCAGACATTAGGGTGCCAAAGTGCCATAGCACGGCTCATTAGATTCAATTACACTTTCGTTTTAGCTAATTAAAGCCTCCTCGACTCATCAGGATAACACAAAAATAGTTTTAGGTTAACGTGTTGAAGTACATGGCTCATGAGGCAGATCAAGTCTGTGACCCACATCGAAAAACAGCACCCTAAGGACAAGACCAGGGCACGATGTTCTTGCTAATGATAGTGGCACGACATGCTAAATTTTGCATTGAGGGGTGGAGCACGCCCTGCCACCCTGCCTGAGACTGAAAGTTTAACTAATGTGCTTGCTGACTTGATTGTGTCAAAATGTGTCCTCAGATAACACGGAATGTCTCAACACAAGGGCCTTGATTTATCAGGAAAACCAAAACCGATCAATCGAGGAAGCTAATTTGCTCCAGCTGCTGATGGACGTCATGTTTGCTGTGCAGAAAATCAGACAGAATCCGGCTGAAATGAGTTAAACGTTTTGGAAGTGCTGTGATGTTTGGATGTACTGCATTTAAAGCTGCACTGTGTACGATTTTTTTGTTAAAGCTCTTTTTTTACTTACTTTAAATCACACTAAGCTATGCTGTGTATGCACTGTTAAGAGATAATTAAAAGTCAGAGGTGTCACGTTGAATTTTGTGAAAGTTGAAACACGTCATACGTGCATGTTCTGCATGTTAACGTCACATGCCCAGAAGATCCAGCTCGATGATTAGGTCTGAGATGTAAAATCAATATTATAATGATGAAGATACGATAACAGTAGAAGATCATTCTTTTACAGCCTCAGAAAGCACACCTTTCACAATATTTTGACCAAGTTCTCTTTGATTATTCTTTCAAAGCGCTCACAACCGTCAGACCTACTCAACAAAAGGGCTTCAAAGCACAACTACTGCTCCAAAAGTTTCTTCTGTCCACTGCATGCAGTTGCATATTTCCACCAGAGGGGTCTCCAAATACCCAAATAACTCATATAGTGCAGCTTTAAAGAAAACAAAACAAACTAGATTTCTGTCCAGTTATTATTATGTATGTTTTGCATATCAAGAAAAGACTTGATGGAAAAAACAAATATTGTATTAAATGTGTATAAAAAATGTTATCAAATGACAAATATTGCATTAAATTCTGTAAACGTTTGTACAATTACTGGAGGTACACTTTTTGGCCAATAAAAAGAAATGCAACTAATTCTGATTTAAACTTGTTTGTGAATGCATGATATAAATGCACACAGAATAATCTTCTGCCAGGCTGTGGCTACAAAACATGGCAGAAGGCAGCAGGTAAGAGAGAGCGAGACACAACCTAGCATTTTTGTTTTCTGTAAAATAATTTGAAAAAATTGGTATAAGAATTTTTTTATTATTATATTTTTTTTATCTTTTATCTCGGCTACAAATGAAAAAATAAAATAAGCACTTATTGTTTGCATTCATGGTTTCACTTAAAATGATGACAAGTAAGAGGATGAGTCAATCAGTGACAAATGTATTTTTGACCAAAGTACATCAGCAAATAGAAGCACTAAAATGTTAATGTTATATTTTATCCCACATTACTTGGGCCCGCTCTAGCCTTCCAGTGGACTGATGAAATTAAAATATACTTGCTCCTCCACGTTGAGAGAAACCAGTTGAGGTGGTTCGGGGATCTGGCAAGGATGGCCTCTGGGGTGGGACGGGGAGGAGACCCCGGGGAAGACCCAGGACACATTGAAGGGATTATATCTCTCGACTGTCTTGGGAACACCTCGGTATCCTTCTGGAAGAGCTGGAGGAGGTGGCAAGGGAGACGATGGATGGATGGATGGATGGATGGATGGATGGATGGATGGATGGATGGATGGATGGATGGATGGATGGATGAAGTGTGCTCAATATGAGCAGGTGCACAGACTAACTATTTAAAAAAGGCCTACTTTGGAAATTGACGTTTCTATGAAAGCAATGCAAAGAGTTTTGTTCTCTTCTTTGTTCAGAGCTGATGGCACAGGCCAAACTGGACATTCTGCACATATCATTAGCCTGAGGCTGTCTATGAACATATTAATGCATAGCATGTCCACCTAGTCAATTAATGTAAATATGTATCGTATTTTAGCTCAAAGCTCTGTCGTATCTGAACCTAAAGTGGCATGAACTGGCGGTCTGTTGCTGCTATGCACGGTTTATGTGCTCTGACAGTTGTCACTGCAGTTTAGATGGGTTGGGTATGCTAAATGTGTAAAAGACACACATGAAGGTCAAACCATCTGCTACATGTAATTTGTGGTTTATGAGGTTTGAGGTTTGTTTTTCTACCCATCTGCATCTTCCTGCATTAACATCCAACCATAATAGAACAGAGGACAAACTGGGTAATGTGTAAAGCTTTACTGGAAGAACATTAGAAGCAAATGGAAATAGAAAACTACCAAAAATATCCAGAACACATCAGAGCAAACTAGGCTACAATAGTCATACTAGAGAGCTTTGAAATGAAGTATAATGCAATAATGCATCAAATGCTCATATTTCCAAGCACAATATTGTGCCCGAAGAGGTAAAGGGGTATTTCAGCTTAAAACTAGTGTTTAACATTTTATTTGCTGTGTTATGCTTCATTTCGCAGCTCAGCAGTGCACCCCTCAGCTTCACTGGTTTAACAGAATTCATGATTTTACATTATTTTTATGTTTACGTTCATCAGTGTTTTCTTATTATAATGCCCATGATAATACACCTAGCCAATCTAGCCACTGATCACTAGGCTAATATATACAACCAAGCTTGCATTAGCATAACTGTTACCTCAGTTGTTGAATTTGGTGTTGAAAGAGCTGTATTTCTTTATCAAAGACGCAATTCAGATGAAGAATGCCTCTGTAAGGCTGTACACTTGGATGTGGACTACATGAAAAGGCAAATGCTGAAGTCAGAGCGACTGGCTAACACCACAGAGATAGTGAGCACATGTCGGTCCTCTGGCTTGATAAGGCCGGTTGCTGGTCCACTCTCGGACCACCCAGATCACTGTCCTACGTACAAGCTCTACCTGATGTTGAATCTACCCAGACAGATTTTAAATGCACAGAGACTTTTACTTTGGAAAATAAACTAAGACAAATAACTGAGAGGAAAAAATAATGTCTGCCTGATATGAAATGATTTGATAGTAAATGCGGTTGCAGCCACTGGGCTGATATTAAATGCGATTGCAGCCACTGGGCTGATAGTAAATGTGGTTGCAGCCACTGGGCTGATAGTAAATGTGGTTGCAGCCACTGGGCTGATAGTAAATGTGGTTGAAGCCACTGGGCTAGATTAACATTATTTACCAAACTAATTTACAAAGTATAACTAAAAAAAAGAAGGAAGGAGAAATCAGTAGATTGGACTGTCGGTGGAAAATGAGCGATGATAATTGGAATTTTTGGAAACACTCTGCTTAAATCGCTGATCCAGTGGACCGCCAGCTTTGCCACCAGTGGGCCGCCAGTGGTCCGCTACCCACTTGCTGTCAGGGCACTCTCTTTTCCTGAACATGGCTGACCAGGGTGTGATTCCATATCCAGATGGAGAATTCAAATTTATATCACTGACACCTTCAACAAAGTAGACGATGCAGAAAACAGAGATTCTGTCTTCATTAAGTACAAATTTGATGCCAGAGCCGAGTCTTTGTTTAGCCTTTCAGCCAAAGGACAGAGGCCTAACTGTGGTAAAGTAGCCAGATTGCTACCTTGCTAACTTTAGCTTGTAGCTTTGGCTTCTAACTTCAGCTTTTACATTTTTTTTTTGTGTTTTCTTCTCATCTGACAAGTCGTTTCTGTCTTTTGAGAAATCTGTTTTCTCCACTGTAATGAAGATAATTTGAAGACAGCTGCATCGATATATTCAGCTTCCAGGCAGTAATGTTAGCTATCTGTCGTCCTTCTGCGTTAGCTAGCTAGCAGGGGAAAAATACATTTCTAGCAGTCTGGCGGCTGAAAAATCCACTCAAAAGCAGTTGTTGCTCAGAAGTTCCTCTTCTGAGACACGTCGTCCGAAACAGGTTCTTCTAGTCTTTAAACTCTCACTGTAGAGACCAAAGCACTGCTGAAGGATGCTAGCATGTTTACAACAGATGTAGCAATGTAAAAATTTCATTTTGACTTATTGTGTCCCTTCATAGGTTTTAATCCCATGAACTGTGTACTGAAAGCATTAGCGCTTACTTTTAAATGATCATCTATAGCTCTGGCTTATATGATTTAGAATTATGAATATGAACTTGAGAGGATTCTTCTCCTGCTAATTTATTAAAAAGAGATATAATGTTGCCACAGCTAATTTCCAGCCTATTCTGACTAGGCCTTTAAAGCCGATATCAATAATATTATAATAATTATTTTTATTTATATAGCACTTTACAACTGTGCTTTACAGACCGGTGATAAAACAGTTATACAAGAAATCATTAGTATTTATTTAGAATCAGAAGAAAATGAAAAAGATCGAATTAGAAGGGGGAAAAAAATGAGACATAGAGTTTTAATTCAATGCTTCTTAGTGAGCACTGAGCTTGACTGTCTAATATAAGGTGGAAGGTTCCACAGTTTAGCATAATAAATAAATAATAAATAAAGCAGAATAACTGAAAGAGGCCTCTCCATGTTTTCTGTATCTGAAGATCTTAGATAACGTGCCGGAACATAAACAGACAGACACTCTGTGATGTAAGGAGGTACTAGGTTATTGTCTGTATCCTGAATGATACAGACAGCCAGTGTAGCTCTATTAAAATGTGAGTGATCTGATCTCCCTGTTTAGCTTTTGTAAGGATGTGCACTGCTGTGTTTTGTACGAGCTGTAAGGGATGTATAGTTTTCTTAGGAAGTCCAGTAAGAAGATCATTACAGTGATCAACTCTGCTGGAACAAATGCATGAACAAGTTTCTCTGCATTACTCTGAGAGAAGAGGCTTTATCTTTAGCGATATTTCTTAAATGATAAAAAGCTACTTTTAGGGGTAAAACTGAGCTCAGAGTTTAAGATCACACCCAGTTTTCGTACTGCAGGTTTGGTATATGAAGCTAAAGAAGCAAGTTTCTCAAAAATCATTTTTCTCAGATTTTCTGTCCCAACAATCAATATTTCTGTTTTTTCGTGATTTAATTGTAGAAAATTTTGCAACATCCACTGAGAAATATCTGACACACAGCTGGTTAGTCTGTCTACAGAGTTTTGATCATCAGAAGGAATAGAAATGTATATTTGGGTGTCATCAGCATAGAAATGAAAATTTACACTATGCTTCCTAATGACATCACCTAGAGATAGCATGTACAAAGCGAAAAGCAAAGGCCCTAAGACTGAACCTTGAGGGACTCCACAAGAAATGAGCAATCTTTTTGAGGATTGATTTCCAAGTGAAACCATGAACTGCCTATTACTTAAATATGATTTAAACCATTCTAAAACCGTGCCCGAGAGGCCGACCCAGCATTCAAGACACTGTATTAAAATCTTGTGGTCAACAGTATCAAAACCTGAAAGGTAAGATCTAATAGAACCAAACCATAAAGCAGGTCTTTGCTGTTTTAGATAATTCTGAATAATTCCAGGTCTTATTATTACTAGGGCTATAGGTAGTGTCTTATAAATAAAGGGTGTCATCAGGTTGGTTGCATTAACAATGTGAGCTTCCTGTGAAGTATCTTAAGCTTTGATCTAGACAGAGCTTTTGATTGACTTCTTAAGTACCCTTGGGGGGTGAAATAAGAGTATACTTACACAAAAGTGTTCCATCACAATAGCTCAAAGAAATGTTTCTCAGTGGGAGACTGCATCAGTCTCCTCGCTGAGCGGTTCTGAGAGGGCAGCTGGGAGATATGAAGCAGTAGCAACATTAATTTGGTGGAGGTATGCATTGCTTTGACACAATTACCTCAGGAGTCGGGGCCGCACCTCCGCCGTTTGAGTTGCCATGGACACGGTGAAGACATTAATGGGAAATGTTTTCTAAGCGTGACAAACTCTGCCGTTTATTCATTATGATTCGCTTTGTACTGCTAACACAGTCGCCCCACAGGATTCAGCATATTCTCTCTATTTCTCCCTCTTTTTCACAACTCATACAGAAATATGATATATTGCAGTGCCATATATATATATATATATATATATATATATATATTTATTTATTTATTTATTTATTTATATATATATATATTTACTGCTATAAATGTTACAGTTCTGTGTGCTTTTAAATATCAAACTACTTAAATTTGTCTGGGAAGAATATTTTCATTTACTTCATGTTTTAATGACTTTATTGCATAGTTTGCAATGTGCATGGTTTCAGAGTTTATTTATGTAGTTATACTAATTTTCACTTCATTAGGAAATTAGGAAGTAGGTGGAAAAACAAAGAAGATGCATGAAAACTTTGTATTATATAACATGAAGCTAGCATATATGATTACTTTACGTCATCCATATATGAATAACGTCTTCTATCATATTTTGCTAATTATGTGTTACGTATTGCTGTTGTCAGGAGAAAACACTGTATCCCCATTTTTGACATTTTTCAGTTTTTGACATAATTTGAAAATACATTGTGTCTAAATTTCATGAAAAATGGACTAAAAGAAACTTCTCCCATTACCAAAGTTACCATTTTGGAGATATGAGGTTTTCTTCCGACAGCAGTGATATATATATATATATATATATATGTTTGTATATATTTGAGTTTACAGAAATGTCCATTTTTGTGTCCCTAGTATTTACAGTTCTGTTGCACTTGAAAAGCATGTTAGAGTAACAATTTATTCATATTTTAAAATATAACCGTTATTTTAATAGTTACACCGTCTTGAGCCTCAATTTAGCAACACTGGTTCTTAAATCAGTTATATAGGATTCCAAGCACCTCTGAAGAGCTCGTCCTCACAGTCATGTGTGAAGGATGAAAAGCATATGTTGGGGTAAAAAAACATGCTTTTTTTTTCAATTTTGACTGCAATAACCTATACATTACTACGAAAGATGTTAAATAAGCAGCAGAGTAGCTCACACAGGCCCAAGTAATAGTAGATATTAAGATATTATAAGATATATGATATTACAAGTTGGTTTATATCTTCATCAGACCGGAGGGCTTCACTTTAATAGCAGAGGCTAAGCTAATCTTTAAGAATGTTTCTGAAACTTGCACAAACTGACCACCCAGCTAGAAAAACCAGCACATACCAGCATGGCTGGGCACCAGCAAAGGCAGTATATGTTGTGTTTGGGATGCTGGTATGCTGGTCAACCAGCATGACCATGCTGGGTGATCAGCTAAACCAGCACCAAACCAGCTTATACCTGAACAGAATACATGCAGGTCTATGCTGTTCTTTTCAGCAGGCCAGGTTCCAGTTAAAGCTCTGAAACGATCATTCTAAGTGAAATGAGTCTAAGCGGGGATGAGAATTTATTCTCGCTCGGAGGGGTAAATCGAACTGGGTGAGCTATGATGAAGAACAAGGAGCGTTTAGCGCTAATTGCCGTGTGCACCCAAATTTGCCTGTGAAGCTACATTAGCTGCCATCAGGCCACACAGCTTGCTCAAACAATCTGTTGCAGGTCTGTGACTTAAGTGACTCTCAGTGTATGACTTGTGAGGAAAGCAGCAGGTCTTGGTTAATTCTAGCTAGTACAAAGACTTTTAGTGAACAGTAGCACTGTAGCTTGTCACTTAGCACTGACTGAGCTACTTTACCTCAGAAACGCACGTGAACTAGTGAGAAAAGAGAGAGAAAAGAGAGAGGAAGAGAGGATATATGTGTGAGTGAGAGGGAAGCAGCAAGACGAGTGACGATACGATTGTAAAAGGCTGAGAAATGTAACACATTTAAATCAAGTATAGGCTAAAATTTCTCTCTTTTGCCTTCAAGCTCTTTCTGTCCCGAATACAAAGAGCTGAAAGAGGAGGATTGAATTATTTTCTCTCCTTCATTCCTCTTTTTCTCTCTCTCTCTCTCACACACACACACACATACACACACACACACACACACACATTGTAAATTGCTCAGTGCTAATTGTAACATTTCAGAAACGTATGCAATATGGCAGTGATTTGCAAATGCTGTTACTGACCTTTTACTGTGTGCAAGTGATTTTTTGCCTTTTGACAAGTAAAATGTGGGATTACTTGTCCGTAAGACACGTCCTCAGAAGAGCTTAATGTCAAGCCCTGAGTGGATGTTATGTAGGGTTTATATGACAGAAACCATTGTAATCATTTACAATGTGACCATTTTCAAACCTCTCTCTGCCTTTTAAAATTAATCAGGCTATTATTACTACTTTGCGTTTAAGACTGATATATATGATATATGTAAATGACCTCTGTTCTGATTGGCTTGTCCTGTATTGTGCCTCATGCAACAACCAGTATGGGCTGAAACACTCATTCATGGCAATTGGCAGACCCTCTTATCCAGAGCGACTTACAATTTGATTATTTTTTACATGGGTAGGTGAAGGTAGTGTTAGGAGTCTTGCCCAAGGGCTCTCATTGGTGTAGTGTAGGGCGCCTGCCCAGGCAGGGATTGAACCCCAGTCTCCAGTGTAGAAGGCAGAGGTCTTACCCACCACAATACACCAACACTCCTTATAACTTTGGCGCGAATGGGCGGGGCTAAACTGTGCTACTTAATGATTTTCCATCAGGATTGGCCATATCAGTGTGTTTCTCCCTACTCAACTGAGAAAATGACAGGCCTTTTTTTTATTTAATGTATTTATTTATTTATTTTTGTTCCAAACTAAGTGGCGGCCTCATAACTTTTGTCCTGTCTGGTTATACATCTCCAGGCAGATGTCGCCCTGTGTTAGGAAGAAGAGTCTTAGGAATTTTTAGATGAATAAACTACGGTGGATTTTATATGCTTTATGTTTTATGATGAATGATGTCTGATGTTCACATAGCATGTATCTCTATTGTCATGCATTCTCTGGGTGTATTTTGGATATTGGACGTGCTCAGTGTTTCTCGAATGTCTCTGTGGACGTTGTGTCTTTAATTTGTAATGCATTAATTTAGGACTACAATTCCCTTGATATCGAGACACAAGCTTAACTGATTGACAAATATGTTCTGCATTAAGGCTAATCAAGTGCTGTTCTTAACCTTTTTGCACTGTTGTATCCATTTGTTACCTATTAATTCCCTGGAGAAGCACAGATTTGAGTGAGTTAATGAGTGAGTGAGTCTCTCAAACGTTTATTTGGTCTGGGGGTTGAACTTAATCTCCATACTCTCTACACTGGGACAGTATTAGTAGGAGGAGATAGACAATGAAATCAATCAGAAAAGCGAAATCCTGCTGGCTGAACAAAGTTCATGACGGCAGATTAATACTTTACATTTGCATATGCACAGTTATTGTCTTTTTTAGCTATAATGACCAGTTGTATCAGTGAGTGTGTTTACATGCACTATAATCCAATCATAATCGGATTTCTGCAGTTATCTGATTATTCAAACGGTCATGTAAACAGCATATTCAGATTCCTTTAGCTCGGAGTAAGGTCTAATCTGATTAAAAAATCAGACAAAGAGGCTGGATTTTAGCCCAGTGATCAGATTTCTCAGGGCATGTGAACTCGGTCTGTGCATGTGAGAAAACAGACTGCGGTACCGGAAATAAGTGAGCGGCGTCGACGTGAGATGCTAAAAAGCTTGAAAATCAACTACACGCTTGATGAAATTAAGGATTTGAATATTCGACTTTTCTAGATGAAATTTCTAGTATGTTCAGAGTTTCAGCTTTTTAAAAGCCGCAGCATGAAGTTTGAGTTTTACGCCACGTTTATGTCACATCTTCTGTGAGTTTATTGACTGGTTGTAAAGCAGAAATCGGATTATTGTCGGACTCATGCAGACCTGGAGTTTTACATTATTTGATTACTCAAGTGCCTATAAATGCATTGATCTGATTACTGACAAAATCTGATTTTCTGCAGTTTTCAGATGATCAAGTGCACTCAGGATCAGTACCTTCTCATGGGAAATGCTAACATATTGCGAATGTAGTATATGTGTTTTATGATATGTGGTTAGAAGAAAATACAACCCACTAGAAACTCGCTTGTCCTGCGGTAATTTTATTGCCATTTAGATGTGAGAGTTTTATCAAAATGTCATTATAGATGCCCCCGGATAAAGCAATCCAATCTAAATAGGGCTAATGTTTACATAGTCTTATCATAATTTTAAATAAACAGAGAAAACTGCAGTTTTCCAAGGTAACGTGACATAAACCAGGTACTCTAAACTCAACAGCTGAGCTTTTAAAAAGGGACAAGCGTAATATGGTGCTCAGTTTTTCTGCAAGAACAATCCACAGAACATGTTTGGATGTAGTACATGAATCATTTGACCTCAGTGAAATGAATGAAAATCAGTGGTCTCAACCCCAGAAACTCACACACACCATCAGCCCTCGAAAGACATTTTGTAATTGATTTTAAAAAGAAAGGTTTGGTGAAATATCGAATGAACAGTTTTCGCTTTACCTCAAATGCAGATTTTTGGCTGAGACATGTCCACATTTTGACCTGAAGTGGCAAGGCTGACATGGCTAACAAACACACACACAATAGTCACAAAATATACAACGCAATGGTAAATGAATTTCAAAAGTGCTCATGCTCTTCTAAAAATTTGACCATACCAACCTTTCATTGCCCATGTATCTGTGCAAAACCCATGCGTTCTGCACTAAATATTCCTCTGCATTGACAGATTATAATGCAACACCAGAGCTAAGGTTTGTCGCCAAAACATGACGACTAGAAACCCTCAGACTTCCCCAGCCCTACAACGCCAAGAGACTTTTAATTAAATTCCCCACTCGGCCATGGGAGATAAAGTCTTCACAGCCCGGAGTCCTGACAGGTTCTTCTAACATGGTGAGGGTGGGCTAAGCGCTAAGCCAAGTTTATTTACTCCAGAGAGTGGAGTTAATCTAGCCTGACACACTGTGATGTCTAATCACAGAGAAGACAACTGTAAATGTCCTGATAAAAAGAGATTCTCCTCAGTTATTCACATGCCCGGGGGGCTTTAGGACTCAGGCTGGCACAAGGAGGAATGGTGTTCTGGAGAAAAAAGGGGGGAAGAGCTTACTCATCAAAACAGCCCAAGGAATCCAAGCGAGGATCACTTCACTTTTTCTTAATGTGAATGAGCTCCTTGGATGGAATAGCTTAGATCACTGTAGTTTGCATAAGGGCAAAGGAAGAGTGAGGAGTGCTGATACCTCAGAAACTAAACCGCATAGAGGCACGCGATTGATCCTGATGGGAAATTTAACATGCATCTAGAATGTTAATGGTAACAAAATGCGAACGCCCATCCAACACGCAGACGCATGGGCTCCACTGAATACCAAACAGACGGGAATCTGCTAATGTTAATGCGGCACTTCCGAGCTTCACTCTGCTAGCACTCATGAGCTTCTTGTCATCCAAGCCAGTGTTGATTATCTTTAAATCATGACTTTGATTCACAAGGTTTGGTCGTGAATCTGTCAGAAGCCAAACACAGCTTTTTTTTCTGATTGTAGCTGTAATAAATTAGTGCTATTCATTAAGCTTCTCACAGCAGGAGTGCTGATCAGGTTCCTCTCTTGTTTATTATGACCTTACCGACAAGTGCAGACCTTAGATCAGCACTCCTACTCGAATACGCTTCATGAATATGAGCCCTGTACCAAAGCCAGGCCAGAAATATGTATAAAACATGAAAGCTTACGCACCGCATCGTTAATGTCCGTTTGGAACTAAACCGAAGTTTGTCCTGATTGTAGGAGGAAAATCATCAAGGCTGTTTTCTCTACATCACAAGACATTTAAAAGATGACGAAATTGGTATATATGGTCACTTTGGCCCTTTAAACAAATAGGTTGGCTAAAAAATCAAATGTACCTTGATGAGCAAGAAATGTACCTGCAAAAAAACTTTATTTCTAACAGTGTATGTATGTTATATTTTGCTACTATGAAACATGAGTGGCTAAACATGAGCTCGTTATATTTAACTGACATAATACTGTCGCTTACCACATGCTGTTGTCCTACCACCATTCAACGCAGTGTTTGTAAAGCCACCCTCTGCACACCAGTAGTTAATTAAGCATCCTTAGATAAATAAATAGCCATGGTGTCACATAGCTCATGGTTTTAGTAACATTCATCCAGTTAGGGAAGGGGTCCAAAGCACAACCGATGTCTCCAGCTAGCCAATTTATTGAAACATGCCCTTGTATGGAGAGCTGGTTGCAGTACGTGCAAGCAATCAGATATCACCTGTAAGACTAATGAAAACATGACAGGATATCCCCAGATATATTCTGCATTGTCACCACCATGGGTCTAGACGGTATGATGTGTGCAGCGGAGCTTTGACGTGTGTTTACTAAGCGCTCAGATCCCCCTGTGCGTGCGTAGCCTACAGGGGGTTTTGGATTTTGGAAGGAAAATCTCAGAGCAGATGAAAAGTCCAATTACAGCTGACAAACAAGATCCCCTCGAAGAGGCAGAGGGTTCAAAAACACTGCTGCTGATGCACAACACCCAGCCATGTTTGAACAGCAGTCCCAGAGGGCACTAATTGAGACAGCTGAATCCACAACTTCAGGAAAAAGTCTATCACGTCAACTTCTGATGCATTTATCTTTGCTTGAGCGTGTGCGGAAGCGTGCTTACAAACAGCTCCATTATAAAATCGAAGACTGACCCCCCCCCCCCCAACTGTCCATAACAACAACTGCATAAGAAATTTTTCCTCATGTTATTATGAAGACTTTAGCTCAACTCTTAGCTCTTTAAGACTCTCTCAGCATTAGAAACAATCCTGGATATAATTAATCAAATGTGAAATGTGTGGGCGGACTTATTTTCTTTTTGCCTCTTCTCATTTTTCCAAAACAATGCAAATGGAAGAACGGCCTCTGAGCCGAGCTATTTTATATTCATCTCTCTTGCTCACACAGCACTGCCACCAACGTTGTGTATATATATAATGTATATGTATGTAAATATACTTTATCAGTCCCAAAGAGCCACTGACTCAGTCGCTCAGCCAAAACGTTTGGTGTTCAAAGTTTGCCTTTTTAGACTTGCACTGGAGCTGCAAAGCAAATGAAGCTGGTAATGGAAGCTTATTACATTATATTTCCAAAGGTATTCGGTCGTCTGGCTTCACACGCCTATGAAATTGAGTGAGATCCCATTTTTAATCCATAATATGATGTCGGCCCACCCTTTGCAGCTATAGCAGCTTCAACTCTTCTGGGAAAGCTTGTCACAAGGTTTAGGAGTGTGTTTATGGGAATTTTTGACCATTCTTACAGAAGAGCATCTGTGAGGTCAGACACTGATGTTGGACGAGAAGGCCTGGCTCACAGTCTCCACTCTAATTCATCCCAAAGGTGTCCTATCAGGTTGAGGTCAGGACTCTGCAGGCCAGTCACGTTCTTTTACACCAAACTCGCTCATCCATGTCTTTATGGACCTGCTTTGTGCACTGGTGTGCAGTCATGTTGGAACAGGAAGGGGCCGTCCCCAAACTGTTCCCACAAAGTTGGCAGCATGAAATTGTTCAAAATCTCTTGGTGCTGAAGCTTTAAGAGTTCCTTTCACTGGAACTAAGGGGCCGAGCCCATCTCCTGAAAAACACCCCCACACCATGATCCCCCCTCCACCAAACTTTACACTCAGCACAATGCAGTCAGACAAGTATCGTCTCCTGGCAACCGCCAAACCCAGACTCGTCCATCAGATTTCCAGGCGGAGAAGCGTGATTGGTCACTCCAGAGAACACGTCTCCACTGCTCTAGAGTCCAGTGGCGGCGCTTTACACCACTGCATTCCACGCTTTGCATTGTGCTTAGTGATGTAAGGCTTGGATGCAGCTGCTCGGCCATGGAAACCCATTCCATGAAGCTCTCTATGCTGTTCTTGAGCTGATCTGAAGGCCACATGAAGTTTGGAGGTCTGTAGTGATTGACTCTGCAGAAAGTTGGTGACCTCTATGTGCCTCAGCATCCGCTGACCCTGCTCTGTCATTTTAAATTTTACGACTGGACTTGCACAGGTGGTGTCCGATCACGGTACCACGCTGGAATTCTTGGTTTTATATACCAGTAGCCATGGAGTGATTGGAACACCTGAATTCAGTGATTTGGATACGTGAGTGGACCGCTGGGATAGGCTCCAGCACCCACCCCATGGATGGATGGATGGATACGTGAGTGAATACTTTTGGAAATATAGTTTATATCCTGGGACGGTCTTTTCATTTGACAAGGATAGAAAGCCACTTGGGGCCCCCATAAGTCAATACAGAAAATTAGAAATATTATATATGTAGATGTTAAATCATCCAATTTCAATGCAGCTTCACGCCCCTGGTTATAATAGACTATTCCATGTTGTTACTGTGTAAAAATGGAAAAGACAGTTAATATAATTATGTTATGGAGAGGAGGTTCATTTGTGTGTTTTCTGGGTGTTGAGAGGGAAAATAAACTAAGTACAGCACAGAAATGCAACAATAGGGAGGAAAGTAATTGGTCTTCTGCTACACTCTGGAAGCTAGCTTTGTTTTGTTTTTTTCAGTCAGAAAAAAAGGCTCAGCAGACTGTGCATAATGTTAGTGCTAATGTTAGTACAGATCGCTCCAGTGATGGGATGATAACACAAAAAAGTAATGCATTTCAACTTACTAAGTACTTTTCTTAAACTCTAACAAAATACTTCAAAAAGGTAGTGATGGCTGAATATTGATTACACTGTCCTACATGTATTCATGTGTAACATTACAATACATGAGAAAGTGGCTTAGTCAGAATTAAGAGTAGACTACATTTACAATACATCTTGAAAAGACACACAGGAATTTTATTTTACTTGCTAAACTTCAGACTCACATGCATACTCTATGTACTACTGTCATCCCTCTAAAGAGCTCAGTAACGCTGAGATTAATAACTGATCACATTGATTTATCGGTCTACTCAGGCTTTAGCAGAGCTCAGTAACACTGAGATGAATAACCGATCACATTGATTTATCAGTCTACTCAGACTTTAGCAGAGCTCAGTAACACTGAGATTAATAACTGATCACATTGATTTATCAGTCTACTCAGGCTTTAGCAGAGCTCAGTAACACTGAGATTAATAACTGATCACATTGATTTATCAGTCTACTCAGGCTTTAGCAGAGCTCAGTAACACTGAGATTAATAACTGATCACATTGATTTATCAGTCTACTCAGACTTTAGCAGAGCTCAGTAACACTGAGATTAATAACTGATCACATTGATTTATCAGTCTACTCAGGCTTTAGCAGAGCTCAGTAACACTGAGATTAATAACTGATCACATTGATTTATCAGTCTACTCAGGCTTTAGCAGAGCTCAGTAACACTGAGATTAATAACTGATCACATTGATTTATCAGTCTACTCAGGCTTTAGCAGAGCTCAGTAACACTGAGATTAATAACTGATCACATTGATTTATCAGTCTACTCAGGCTTTAGCAGAGCTCAGTAACACTGAGATTAATAACTGATCACATTGATTTATCAGTCTACTCAGGCTTTAGCAGAGCTCAGTAACGCTGAGATTAATAACCGATCACATTGATTTATCAGTCTACTCAGGCTTTAGCAGAGCTCAGTAACGCTGAGATTAATAACTGATCACATTGATTTATCAGTCTACTCAGGCTTTAGCACAGCTCAGTAACGCTGAGATTAATAACCGATCACATTGATTTATCAGTCTACTCAGGCTTTAGCACAGCTCAGTAACGCTGAGATTAATAACCGATCACATTTATTTATCAGTCTACTCAGGCTTTAGCAGAGCTCAGTAACGCTGAGATTAATAACCGATCACATTGATTTATCAGTCTACTCAGGCTTTAGCAGAGCTCAGTAACGCTGAGATTAATAACTGATCACATTGATTTATCAGTCTACTCAGGCTTTAGCAGAGCTCAGTAACGCTGAGATTAATAACTGATCACATTGATTTATCAGTCTACTCAGGCTTTAGCAGAGCTCAGTAACACTGAGATTAATAACCGATCACATTGATTTATCAGTCTACTCAGGCTTTAGCAGAGCTCAGTAACACTGAGATTAATAACTGATCACATTGATTTATCAGTCTACTCAGGCTTTAGCAGAGCTCAGTAACGCTGAGATTAATAACTGATCACATTGATTTATCAGTCTACTCAGGCTTTAGCAGAGCTCAGTAACGCTGAGATTAATAACTGATCACATTGATTTATCAGTCTACTCAGGCTTTAGCAGAGCTCAGTAACACTGAGATTAATAACCGATCACATTGATTTATCAGTCTACTCAGGCTTTAGCAGAGCTCAGTAACGCTGAGATTAATAACTGATCACATTGATTTATCAGTCTACTCAGGCTTTAGCAGAGCTCAGTAACGCTGAGATTAATAACCGATCACATTGATTTATCAGTCTACTCAGACTTTAGCAGAGCTCAGTAACGCTGAGATTAATAACCGATCACATTGATTTATCAGTCTACTCAGGCTTTAGCAGAGCTCAGTAACGCTGAGATTAATAACCGAACACATTGATTTATCAGTCTACTCAGGCTTTAGCAGAGCTCAGTAACGCTGAGATTAATAACTGATCACATTGATTTATCAGTCTACTCAGACTTTAGCAGAGCTCAGGAACACTGAGATTAATAACCGATCACATTGATTTATCAGTCTACTCAGGCTTTAGCAGAGCTCAGTAACGCTGAGATTAATAACCGATCACATTGATTTATCAGAGCTCAGTAACACTGAGATTAATAACCGATCACATTGATTTATCAGTCTACTCAGGCTTTAGCAGAGCTCAGTAACACTGAGATTAATAACCGATCACATTGATTTATCAGTCTACTCAGGCTTTAGCAGAGCTCAGTAACACTGAGATTAATAACCGATCACATTGATTTATCAGTCTACTCAGGCTTTAGCAGAGCTCAGTAACACTGAGATTAATAACTGATCACATTGATTTATCAGTCTACTCAGGCTTTAGCAGAGCTCAGTAACGCTGAGATTAATAACTGATCACATTGATTTATCAGTCTACTCAGGCTTTAGCAGAGCTCAGTAACGCTGAGATTAATAACCGATCACATTGATTTATCAGTCTACTCAGGCTTTAGCAGAGCTCAGTAACACTGAGATTAATAACTGATCACATTGATTTATCAGTCTACTCAGGCTTTAGCAGAGCTCAGTAACACTGAGATTAATAACTGATCACATTGATTTATCAGTCTACTCAGGCTTTAGCAGAGCTCAGTAACACTGAGATTAATAACTGATCACATTGATTTATCAGTCTACTCAGGCTTTAGCAGAGCTCAGTAACGCTGAGATTAATAACTGATCACATTGATTTATCAGTCTACTCAGGCTTTAGCAGAGCTCAGTAACACTGAGATTAATAACCGATCACATTGATTTATCAGTCTACTCAGGCTTTAGCAGAGCTCAGTAACGCTGAGATTAATAACCGATCACATTGATTTATCAGTCTACTCAGGCTTTAGCAGAGCTCAGTAACACTGAGATTAATAACCGATCACATTGATTTATCAGTCTACTCAGGCTTTAGCAGAGCTCAGTAACACTGAGATTAATAACCGATCACATTGATTTATCAGTCTACTCAGGCTTTAGCAGAGCTCAGTAACGCTGAGATTAATAACTGATCACATTGATTTATCAGTCTACTCAGACTTTAGCAGAGCTCAGTAACGCTGAGATTAATAACCGATCACATTGATTTATCAGTCTACTCAGGCTTTAGCAGAGCTCAGTAACACTGAGATTAATAACCGATCACATTGATTTATCAGTCTACTCAGGCTTTAGCAGAGCTCAGTAACGCTGAGATTAATAACCGATCACATTGATTTATCAGTCCACTCAGGCTTTAGCAGAGCTGAGTAACACTGAGATTAATAACCGATCACATTGATTTATCAGTCTACTCAGGCTTTAGCAGAGCTCAGTAACACTGAGATTAATAACTGATCACATTGATTTATCAGTCTACTCAGGCTTTAGCAGAGCTCAGTAACGCTGAGATTAATAACCGATCACATTGATTTATCAGTCTACTCAGGCTTTAGCAGAGCTCAGTAACGCTGAGATTAATAACCGATCACATTGATTTATCAGTCTACTCAGACTTTAGCAGAGCTCAGTAACGCTGAGATTAATAACTGATCACATTGATTTATCAGTCTACTCAGGCTTTAGCAGAGCTCAGTAACGCTGAGATTAATAACCAATCACGTTGATTTATCAGTCTACTCAGGCTTTAGCAGAGCTCAGTAACGCTGAGATTAATAACTGATCACATTGATTTATCAGTCTACTCAGGCTTTAGCAGAGCTCAGTAACGCTGAGATTAATAACCGATCACATTGATTTATCAGTCTACTTAGGCTTTAGCAGAGCTCAGTAGCGCTGAGATTAATAACCAATCACGTTGATTTATCAGTCTACTCAGGCTTTAGCAGAGCTCAGTAACGCTGAGATTAATAACTGATCACATTGATTTATCAGTCTACTCAGGCTTTAGCAGAGCTCAGTAACGCTGAGATTAATAACCGATCACGTTGATTTATCAGTCTACTCAGGCTTTAGCAGAGCTCAGTAACGCTGAGATTAATAACCGATCACATTGATTTATCAGTCTACTCAGGCTTTAGCAGAGCTCAGTAATGCTGAGATTAATAACCGATCACATTGATTTATCAGTCTACTCAGGCTTTAGCAGAGCTCAGTAACGCTGAGATTAATAACCGATCACATTGATTTATCAGTCTACTCAGGCTTTAGCAGAGCTCAGTAACGCTGAGATTAATAACCGATCACATTGATTTATCAGTCTACTCAGGCTTTATCAGAGCTCAGTAATACTGAGATTAATAACTGATCACATTGATTTATCAGTCTACTCAGGCTTTAGCAGAGCTCAGTAACGCTGAGATTAATAACCGATCACATTGATTTATCAGTCTACTCAGACTTTAGCAGAGCTCAGTAACGCTGAGATTAATAACCGATCACATTGATTTATCAGTCTACTCAGGCTTTAGCAGAGCTCAGTAACACTGAGATTAATAACTGATCACATTGATTTATCAGTCTACTCAGGCTTTAGCAGAGCTCAGTAACACTTGTGTGGTCTCTTCCTCTATCGCTCTGACAATGTTTTCTTCGGTCTCTTCGCAGCTGTTACCATGATGTCCATACTAGGAATAGCTTCTAATAGCTGAGGAGCCATAGCCACTGGTGTGTGACGTGGTACAGTAAAGCATTAAGCCGTTGTGGCGAGAGGTCTTGTGCCAGCTTCTCCACGCTGTATAGGGCTTTATATCAGGCATTCTGGGCCCGGAGTGCCAATGACAGACAGGCCATTCTCCCTGTTACAACATGGTGTTCCATCAAATCTACCCCTGATTAAACCCACCAAACACGTCACACACTTTCCTCAAACCATCTCAAGTAATCTTAAATAGACTTGCATGGTTTTAAAGGGGTGACGGTGGCCAGGGCTCTCCTGAAATCTTCCATTGGAGATCTCCCTAGATACCACACCAAAATTTCTGCCATGCTAACAGACCCCCTCCACATTTGCCTCTGACACCGTATTGCAGACTTTTATCTAGTAAAGCTGACGGAAGTCTGTCACATAGCCAAAAACGGAAGAATCAGCCACAATGCAAATAGAAAAATGGCCTAGCTGAGCGATTACATATTCATCTCTCTCTCACACACAGCACACTGTGTGTATATATATATATACATATATGTCCAGTATGATATATATATATATATCAGCCCCAAAGAGCCACTGACTAAACTCCATTTCCACATTTCCACATAAGAATTATGAGTGGTGGCTGAGGAGGGCGAACGCGCTGATAAAGGCCTCACAAAGGCGGCCATTAAACCCCTCTTCTGCTACAATCTACGCTGTGAATAGCCACCGTGTTTACAGAGAGCGAGCGTGAGGTTTTCATCTCGCCCAGCTACATTTATCTGCTCAGTGAAGACGCATTATATCCTGTTTAGGAGGTGCTCGGCTGGATTAAGAGGAAAAACGAAGAATGGGGAAAAAATGCAGGATCCAATCTCCTCCCGCTGGGCCCGTGTTAGGCCGACTGTCTGAATATAACGAGGTTGCATCCTGCGTTGGCTTGCTTTGTATTAGAGCTTCAGAGTCAAATCTCAAATCTCTACTGTGAAGCAGCCCAGAATCCACCTCGCCAACCTTTTAACTCGCCACCCACCTCCACAAACAAGCTTTCAGTAAGCTAGCGTTTCGAGGACGGTCATCGTCTTTCAAACCTTACTGGTAATATTTCTTTTTTCCATTTTGTAAATGAAGTCTGCCACCCACTACTTACCCAGGAGATTGTTTTCTTCTCCGTTTTCTTCGCAGTAGATGTGCTCTGCACTCTTTTTGGGTATCTTTTTTTTGGACATGTAAAATTGAGACTGCAAAATTTGCATGCAATTAAACTCCATGATTGTGCTTCTAAGTGAACACACCATCATCTCATGCAGAGATGGCTGATTGGCTGCTTGCTTGGTTACAGATAACACTGGACTAAATATTATTATTTATTTACACCCAAGTGGTAGAATTGTGTGCAATCATGTGTTGCTGAGTTTAATATATTGGGAAAAAAGTCTAATAATAATAAATGTTATGTTTTATTCTTTCCACAATATATTAAACTCAGCAAATAAACAGTAATAGTGCAGTAAACTGTGCAGAAGCGTCTTCTGTGTAGAGGACGTGTTCAATTATTTCCACCCAGAAAGTCAATAAAAGAAGTGATCGGACCAGCAGCGCCAAAACTTTTGCACAAGACTGTGTCTAGCATCTAAACAGCTTGGTGTTGCTACTATACTCAGGTATGCTTGAAAATAAAAATAAGGATCACTGGAGCGATGCAGCTGAAGAGCCGCCTAAAGAATCGTTCGGTTTTCGTTTTTTTACAGAACTGCTTTTATACATGAATGTCTGAGGGAGAAGAACCTTTTCTAACCTTAAGGAACCTTAAATCTGACTGGTACAGAATATTTACATTATATCGAGCTTTAAAAAGTTCTTCACACAAGTGCATCTCCACCACTGATGGGTTCTTCAGGAAATTAAGAGCGGTTCTTTTACAGCATCACGCCAAGGAACCCATTTGGCACCTTTAGTTTTGAGTCACACCTCAAGATCGGTGCCAAATGAACATGCTAATTAGATTTTTTTCAAGAAATCACAGGTTTTTGGTCTCCATGGTTTCAATTGCATTACCTCTTACCTAAAATCAAAATTTTCCCATCTCCGTTTTTTTTATATCTTTGTGGAGAATAATAACGACAATTATAGTTCCATCACGCTGAACCTGTGACAAAGGGGAAAGTGACAGGGTGGATTATTTCAGGCTAAACTGCTATCAGTCTTAGACCTTCCAATATCAGATTCTCAAAAAAATAATTACCGGACTTTTCAGAGAAGAAGGTAAACCTTTATTTTAAAGTCTCCTCGTTTATCTATTTTGTGTGACCAGGTGGGCTTGACCAGAACCTGCCACGGATGGAGAAAACAGCAAATCAGGTTGAATAAAAAGTAATAAAAAGTGAAAATTGACCAGCTTTTTAATTCTGCACCAGTGAAGACTTTGATGTAAATGTAATCATAACTGATTTCACTTAATGTGGCAGTACATTATTTTTATGGCACATTTTTATGGCTAAACATGGTGTGACATGGTAGAAGGCAAAACTGTAGGACATAAATTATTACATTTATAATTAGTCGTTTTTTTGTATTAAACGTATAAATGCACTGTTAATGCATTTATAACAGATATTCAGTAATGTTAGATTTGATTGAAAATGTGTGTTACATATTTCTCAGAAGACATTTCTATAATTCGATCAGCTATCATATTGGGAGTTTCCAAAACTGGACATCAAAAAAATGATTACATATACAGAGGATACAGAGAAAATAGGGCAAGATCTGTCAAGACCACCAAAACTGACCCCAACCAGATAAACAGCACTTCAAGCATCGTCTTTGTGAGAAAATCAAGCTGCTTCAGATCTGAAAACATCCACAGGTGGTTCTGTCCATCCTTCCCCCTGTGAGAAGACGACTCAGCGCTGTGGGTCTGAAAGGACGTGTAGCTGATCAAGAAGAACCTCACTGAGAAAAGGAACATTTGCTTATGGTATTCAATGGACTGACCACCCTCAGATCCAGTCCAGATCTCAACATCACTGAATGTGTATGGGGTCACTTGAACTGTGCTAAATAGAAAATGCAACCAACTTCTAGGACTAAACTTTGGAGGTGTGGAAAAACATCCCTGCAGGTTTCTCTAAAAAACAGACGTCGAAAAGATTGAAAGCTATAATAAAAGGTAAAGAGTGGACACTGAAAAATGTATATGTAATTATTAAGGCCTGCGTGTAATTCTGTGTTAAATACATATTTTAATTATCTCAGTGAATAACTTACTTCATGTCCGTTTTTTATACATAAGCTGGAACAACACTTACTAGGATCAGAACTTTGTGGTGCTCTTTTCACAGAACGACCTGTAAAGAGTTCATTCATACCTAATCCTTTCTAATTCAGATCCTTCCACCATGGAAGCGTTTCTGCTTCAATAAACATCTTTCCGGACTGCATGCTCAAGAGAACGTTAGCTGTTTGGTTGGGATATCAAACCGTATCTTAATTGCATTCTTAAGTTAAACCAAATCGAAGAGAGTCGACTCAGTGGTTGCTAAGAAATCCATGCTATCAGGTTGAAACACATGAGTGCAAGAAGTCTCCAAGCGACCATCAAGAACATTCTCCACATCAGGAATAGGGTCTGATTGTATCCTAGTCTGCGTGCGTAAGTGATGTCAGCTCCAGCACATGTTCTTTGCTAATGAAGTGAGTGTTGGAAGAAGTGCTGTGTAGCTGTGGGATGTTTCGCCCGTGGTGCAAAGTGTACAGAGCTTCTCGATGCGGCTGTCGCTTTGACGTATCAGGGCAGAAGAAATCCACTTAATCTCCTCTTCTTCACTGAACTTTCTGGAGCGTCTTCCAGCGCCATGCACCATTCTGCCACCCACACAAATGGATTCAGGGAAGTTAATGTGTCTTAAGCAGCGCTCTCCCTCTCTCACTCAGCCTCTTGCCGTCTCCGATTCCCGCGCAGATTGTTGCAGGTCGGTGTAATGCAGAGTTTTCCGGCTCGGCCTAGTAATTGGATTTTATTAAAGCCAAAAGAAAAAGAAGTTGGCTTGGTGTAAGCTCTTAGGGATAGTCCTGGGCAAAGATGAATTGCCAGTAACAACATAATTCACTCTGAGACTGGCTGGGGGGAAAAAATACCCATTCAAGTTTAATCTAAATTGAGCGTATTGCACATTTTTCAATATGTACTTTCCTTGAGTTCACTCAGCCTACCCAACAACAGGCAAACTTTTAACCACAGTCACGTATAACTCCATTGGCTGTCGCTATAAAACTGATTCTGTCTTGAAAATATGCTCGCCCATATGGCTCTGCCATCCTCAATCTGTGGCAGAGCTAAACTCTGAACAACGTAAAGAAGCACTCATGCATTAGGCTTCGGTATAGCTTATTATTTGATCATTAAAACGTAGAAAAACATCAGGCTCTACAGTCTGTGTTTCACAGAGGAGCGTTTTAGTGCTTTAGCTCTAAAAAAAAAAAACAGCCTAAAGTGAATGCTGGGCATAAATGTTCTACATTCCACAAATCTCCAGGAACCACAGCAATGCAGCGAGAATCCATCGACTAAAACCCAAACCCAAACTCGTACAAACCCCTACAGAGACGTATCACAGCTTCATGCATCTCTACATGGTCAAGCAATGTGCCTCTCGATTGCTTGGTGCCTGACCTGTCCATGATGGAATCACTGGCAGTGTTGATTACTAGAAGTCGTCTATCATGAAACTGCTAACAAATGAAACTTGCCATGACTTGAAACCTATTTATGTGCTTTTGAAGCTTTTGTTAGTTAGTCAGCATTGAGATTTGTAATATTAAATTAATATTAAATTATACACCAATCAGGCATAACATCATGACCACCTCCTTGTTTCTACGCTCATTGTCCACTTTATCAGCTCCACTGACTGTATAGCTGCTCTCTGTAGTTCTACAGTTACAGACTGTAGTCCATCTGTTTCTCTGATACTCTGTTACCCTGTTCTTCAGTGGTCAGGACCCCCATGGACCCTCACAGAGCAGGTACTATTTGGGTGGTGGGTCATTCTCAGCACTGCAGTAACGCTGATGTGGTGGTGGTGGTGTGTTAGTGTGTGTTTTGAACACCTGGGTCACTGCTGGACTGAGAATAGTCCACCAACCAAAAATACCCAGCCAACAGCGTCCTGTGGTCAGCGTCCTGTGACCACTGATGAAGGACTAGAGGATGACCAACACAAACTGTGCGGCAGCAGATGAGCTGTCGTCTCTGACTTTACATCTACAAGGTGGACTGACAAGGTAGGAGTGTCTAATAGAGTGGACAGTGAGTGGACACAGCGTTTAAAAACTCCAGCAGCACTGCTGTGTCTGATCTACTCGTATCAGGGCAACACACAGTAACACACCACCACCATGTCTGTCTTACTGCAGTACTGAGAATGATCCATTGCATAAAAATGGTACCTGCTCTGTGAGGGTCCATGGGGGTCCTGACCACTGAAGAACAGGGTAACAGAGTATCAGAGAAACAGATGGACTACAGTCTGTAACTGTAGAACTGTACAGAGTGCAGCTATACAGTAAGTGGAGCTGATAAAGTGGACAGTGAGCGCAGAAACAAGGAGGTGTTATAACAGGTCAGTAACATTAATAGATAGTTAGTAGTAGTTAGTACCCAAACAATTGTAAACAAATGACACCAAATACACCAAGTGAGAAAATAAAGGTATGCTAAAGAATATTCTGTGCGATCAGTGTGTTCTTCCTTCTTTACATTCTTTCTGCTCAACAAATGACTTTTCTAAAGTGTGTATGCTGCCCTCTAGAGGATGATCTGGTTTTTGAAGCTCCTGTTGAGATCTTTATGAGGAAGCACGATGGAGTTTCGAATGATGACCTCTGACGGAATGTTCACATTGCAACCTAGGGGTACAAATAACAAACATAACTTCAATCTGATGCTATATAAATGCAGATCACTGGTAGACCTTTGGCTGATCATCTATTGCTGTGGCCACCAACCATGCTCCTGGAGATCTACCTTTGAAGCCTCCAAGCCTAACTGAACCCACCCGATCTATCTTATTATTGCCTTCAGAAGTCCATGATTGGCTGAATGAGGGGTAGCAGATCTGAGTTGGAGAAGAAACCTGTGGGAAGGTAAATCTCTAGGAGGAGCATTGGTGTCAAGTGATCTAGTGTGTGGGTGCAGCTTCTGACCAGCACAGACCTAGAAAAGCATCATGTCTGGGTGGATGGTAACTGACTAAAAGCAATAGCTCCATCTACTGGGCTCACATCCTGTATTACAGCTGATTAAAATTTTCTAAATCCTTTGGTCTGGATGTAGGTGTAGAGCAGGGGTCACCAATTCTCCTCCTAGAGATCTACTAAGTTCCAACCTGCTAACCATGCTGATAACTATGCTGATAACACAGATGGATCAGGTCCAGCCAATCATGGAACATCTACTATAAGCAGTTCATGAATGTGATTTTTTATAAATAATTTGAACACAAATGCTGAAAAATGAATAACACTTCATGAACGAGGCCACAGAAAATTTGAAAAGCTACTCTAGAACAACAATAAGAGCTGCGGTGATACGTGTCAATCAGTTACTCTTAATTATTTCAACAGATGGTGTGTAGATGGTAGAGTTCATAAGCTGAAAGTGCTGCATACCCAAGATAGTAATAGAGGGAGTCAAACCCCCATCCCTGAAGAGAGTCTCACTGTCAATTTTAGCATAGGGGTCATTGGGGTTTGGGTCACTTGGTGTCCCCTCCACTCTGGCCCACTTTCCGATTGCACTGTCCCACCCAACGATGCTGTTCAACACACAGCAGTGATCCTGCAACAGGGACAAAGAAATTATTAGTGAACCATTTATACTTTTAAACCAGACACCATTTTAGACAATTATATGCTTCCAACTTTGTGGTAACAGCTTGGTGAAGGCCCTTTCCAGTGCCAGCATGACTGAGCCCCTGTGCACAAACAGGTCAATAAAGACATGGTTTGACGAGTTTGGTGTGAAGGAACTTCAGTGGACTGCACAGAACCCTGAACTCAACCCCACTGAACCCTTTTGAGATTAACTGGACCAATGACTGAAAGCCAGGCCTTCTCATCCAACATCAAAGCCTGACCTCATCATTGCTCTTTTAACTAGCACAAATTCCCACAGACAAAAGAGACATTAGAGTGGAGGCTGTTATAGCTGCAAAGGGGGGAGAGTCAATACTATTTATAACTATATCTGTAGTTATAAAATGTATGTATGTATGTCCAACATGCATATTTGGCCATATAGTGTAGTTTCACTACCTAGGTGTACAATTACAAACTAATTCAGCTGCCCTATACAAATACACATCATTGGTCAGTTAATGACCACAGCACTGCTATTACCTCGATATTATTTGGGTGGTGGACCATTTCCAGCGCAGTAGTGACACAGGGTAGTGATATGGTGTGCATAGTGCTGGTATCAGGCACAGTGATGTTGCCAGGGTTTTCGCATACCAGTGTCACCGTTAAATTAAGAATGACCAATGACTAGACGACAGCTGAGACAAATTCTGGACTACAATCTCTGCACACCAACACGGTGGAGCTAAAAGTTGGAGGTTTCTAATAAAGTGGCCTGCCGGTGTAGTGGTTTTAGTCCAGCTCTAAAGCACCTCCACTTTCTCCTTGATTATCTGACTTCTGACTGAGTTACATTGAGAACTAGAATACAGTGAAACCTGTAGAAATGCTTTACTACAGGAACATCTGAGTGTCAGTACTGATGCAGACAAAAGTTTCAAAAAGAGTTTGATTACTATTCATCTAAATGAAATCAGATGACTATACCTGCAGCGTAGCTCCATGTAAGACAATGGATTCCCTCAGTCGAACTCCTGCTCCTATTGTTACTCCTTTCCCTATTGAGACATTAGGACCCAGCTGAAGAAACATAAACACACAGTTACGCAGTCAGGAAAATATTCTTGGACAGTCTTTGATAAGATGTGTTTGTTATATGATATTCTCACCACAGCGGTGGGTTCAATATTAGCTGTTGGATGGATGAAAACGTCTCCTGAGGGTGGAAAATAAGTATTCATGTTCAGTGAATATATATAGAAATATTTTCAGACATGTTATAGATATTCTGGTGAGTAAGAGTAATAAAAACCAATAATTCTATATTCATTTGAATTTTAAAATTAAAATTGTTTTTAAATACTACTACTACTACTTATCATCATCATCATCATCATCATCATCATCATCATCATTATTATAACAACAACAAAACAACAACAACTATTATTATGATTACTATTATTATCATCATTATTATTATTATTATTATTACCACAGGGATGCATCAAGATTTTGGCCACAACTAATTTTGGGCAAAAAACAAAAAAATTCTAATTCCAAAAGATAAAAGAAGTAGTAGTAGTAGTTGTTGTAGTAGTGTTAGTAGTAGTAGTGGTAGCAGTAGAAGTAGTAGTAGTAGTAGAAGTACTTGTAGTGTTAGAAGTAGTAGTACTGGTAGTAATAGTGGTAGCAGTACTATTGTAGTAGTAGTAGTGGTGGTGTTAGTAGTAGTGGTAGTACTGTTAATAATAGTGGTAGCAGTACTAGTTGTAGTAGTACTGGTAGTAGTAATAGTAGTAGTGGTGTTAGTAGTAGTGGTAGTACTGTTAATAATAGTGGTAGCAGTACTAGTTGTAGTAGTAGTAGTGGTAGTAGTAGTAATAGTGGTGGTGTTAGTAGTAGTGGTAGTACTGTTAATAATAGTGGTAGCAGTACTAGTTGTAGTAGTAGTAGTGGTAGTAGTAGTAATAGTGGTGGTGTTAGTAGTAGTGGTAGTACTGTTAATAATAGTGGTAGCAGTACTAGTTGTAGTAGTACTGGTAGTAGTAATAGTAGTGGTGGTGTTAGTAGTAGTGGTAGTACTGTTAATAATAGTGGTAGCAGTACTAGTTGTAGTAGTACTGGTAGTAGTAATAGTAGTGGTGGTGTTAGTAGTAGTGGTAGTACTGTTAATAATAGTGGTAGCAGCACTAGTTGTAGTAGTAGTAGTGGTAGTAGTAGTAATAGTGCTGGTGTTAGTAGTAGTGGTAGTACTGTTAATAATAGTGGTAGCAGTACTAGTTGTAGTAGTACTGGTAGTAGTAATAGTAGTGGTGGTGTTAGTAGTAGTGGTAGTACTGTTAATAATAGTGGTAGCAGCACTAGTTGTAGTAGTAGTAGTGGTAGTAGTAGTAATAGTGCTGGTGTTAGTAGTAGTGGTAGTACTGTTAATAATAGTGGTAGCAGTACTAGTTGTAGTAGTACTGGTAGTAGTAATAGTAGTGGTGGTGTTAGTAGTAGTGGTAGTACTGTTAATAATAGTGGTAGCAGCACTAGTTGTAGTAGTAGTAGTGGTAGTAGTAGTAATAATGGTGGTGTTAGTAGTAGTAGTAGTACTGTTAATAATAGTGGTAGCAGTACTAGCTGTAGTAGTACTGGTAGTAGTAGTAGTAGTAGTAGTGGTGTTAGTAGTAGTGGTAGTAGTGGTAGTACTGTTAATAATAGTGGTAGCAGTACTAGTTGTAGTAGTAGTAGTGGTAGTAGTAGTAATAGTGGTGGTGTTAGTAGTAGTGGTAGTACTGTTAATAATAGTGGTAGCAGTACTAGTTGTAGTAGTAGTAGTGGTAGTAGTAGTAATAGTGGTGGTGTTAGTAGTAGTGGTAGTAGTGGTAGTACTGTTAATAATAGTGGTAGCAGTACTAGTTATAGTAGTAGTAGTAATGGTGTTAGTAGTAGTGGTAGTACTGTTAATAATATTGGTAGCAGTACTAGTTATAGTAGTAGTAGTAGTAGTAGTAGTAATGGTGTTAGTAGTAGTGGTAGTAGTGGTAGTACTGTTAATAATATTGGTAGCAGTACTAGTTATAGTAGTAGTAGTAGTAGTAGTAGTAATGGTGTTAGTAGTAGTGGTAGTAGTGGTAGTACTGTTAATAATATTGGTAGCAGTACTAGTTATAGTAGTAGTAGTAGTAGTAGTAGTAATGGTGTTAGTAGTAGTGGTAGTAGTGGTAGTACTGTTAATAATATTGGTAGCAGTACTAGTTATAGTAGTAGTAGTAGTAGTAGTAGTAGTAATGGTGTTAGTAGTAGTGGTAGTAGTGGTAGTACTGTTAATAATATTGGTAGCAGTACTAGTTATAGTAGTAGTAGTAGTAGTAGTAGTAGTAATGGTGTTAGTAGTAGTGGTAGTAGTGGTAGTACTGTTAATAATATTGGTAGCAGTACTAGTTATAGTAGTAGTAGTAGTAATGGTGTTAGTAGTAGTGGTAGTAGTGGTAGTACTGTTAATAATAGTGGTAGCAGTACTAGTTATAGTAGTAGTAGTAGTAGTAGTAGTAGTAGTACCTATTATTTTTGGGCCTCCTTCTTGCTTTGTGGCCAGTCTTTCTGGATGGGTCTCATGATAGCGATTCAAGTACAAACGACTGGCATATATTGCTGACCTGTCAATCAAATTAGATCATATAATTGGAATGAGACTGAAATTGAACTGAAAGAGATAAAGAAAGAGAGAAATAATGTCTGAGAGAAGGAGAGAGAGATGTGTATGTGTGTTTTCCTCATATACCCTGCAGATTTAATCTGGCTCCAGAAGTGCTGTGTTTTGTAGACGTAGAGTTGTTTCTGTGCTGCCAGCTTTGTAAAGATGTCTTGCTCCAAACGGATCACTTCTGACAGCCTTCCACATGGAGGCTCCTCTCTGTGCAGACAGATCGACACAGTTTAAAGTCTGATTCAGGATCAGAATTCATTCACACTGATTGATACAAGGAAACATCACAGTCATAACACAGCCAAACTAATAACTTCACTGGAGAAGAAAAATGCTCTTAAAACATTTCTAAATTTCATTGAGAGTCATTTAGAGTGGTTCGGTGTGACAAGGTTCACTGTAGAGAAACTTTACAGTGGTACTGATAGGGAACAAAGGTCCAACACACATATAAGATATTTTTATTTAATGTCCAAAACCAAAAAATGTCCAAACCAATTGTCAGTGGCATAATTCAACTCAGGGCAGGGTCAGCGGATGCTGAGGCCCACAGCGTGCAGAGGTCACCAACTTTCTGCAGAGTCAATCGCTACAGACCTCCAAACTTTATATAGTGCAGATCAGCTCAAGAACAGTGTAGAGAGCTTCATGGAATGGGTTTCCATGGCCGAGCAGCTGTTTCCAAGCCTTACATCTCCAAGCGCAATGCAAAGCGTGGAATGCAGTGGTGTAAAGCGCCGACACTGGACTCTAGAGCAGTGGAGACGAGTTCTCTGGAGTGACCAATCACGCTTCTCCATCTGGAAATCCAATGGATGAGTCTGGGTTTGGCGGTTCCCAGGAGACGGTACTTGTCTGACTGCATTGTGCCGAGTGTAAAGTTTGGTGGAGGGGGGATCATGGTGTGGGGTTGTTTTTCAGGAGTTGGGCTCGGCCCCTTAGTTCCAGTGAAAGGAACTCTTAAAGCTTCAGCACCAAGAGATTTCGGACAATTTCACGCTCCCAACTTTGTGAGAACAGTTTGGGGACGGCCCCTTCCTGCTCCAACATGACTGCACATAGCAAGGTCCATAAAGACATGGATGAGCGAGTTTGGTGTGGAAGAACTTGAATGGCCTGTTTTTAAAGACATTAAACTCTACAGACGTCTAGTTCCTATCACCACCACAGTGAACAACTCCGACTTTTTCTCTGGAACGGAGCATTTCACATCAAACTCTTCTGAATGACTTTGTTTACAACCCAACAATTTAATTATTCAGAACATTTGAAAGATCCACGGAATGCCCCTTTCATGTTAATGTAATAAGATTTTATTCTAGGTCATTTCTCAGTGAATGTCTACTTAATGAAAAGAATACGTTTCTCCTTAAATTGCATATAAAAACTGAGGTACAGGCTTTTGACATAAAACCTACTGAAGTCTTTCTTCTTGATTCCTCTGAAACACTGTTCCAATGTGGCTGAAAATCTCAGGTGTGAACAAGTAGATGCCGCAGTTGATAATGTCACTTATGAAAGTGCTGGGCTTCTCCACAAAATGAAGCACCTGAAGAATAAATAAATAAATAAATACATGATATTTGGTTTAAATGTTTTTTAAAATTGTGAAAACATTGTCAATACTGAATGTACCTCATTAGTTTGCTGATTTTCCACAATGCACCCATAGTTCAGAGACTGTTTTCTGTTAGCCTGTGACAGAGTGTGAAACAATAATATTACAGTTCCAAAAGCTTAATACATACATATATTTACAGTACTGTCAAATGTCACACCACCTTTCATTTATTGAATTTTCAGGCAAAAGTGTCATGATATAGATGACATGTAAAACATATGGAGAAAACTCCTAACAACTGTGCTAGACCTGGTAGACCAGCAAAACTGTCACCATCAGATAAACAGTAGTTTGAGTGAGAGGAGAAAATCAAGCTCTTTTGCTTCAGATCTGACAAGTCCACAGATGTTTCTGTCCATCCTTCCACTGAGAGAAGACAACTCAATGCTATGGGTGGAAAAACATGTGTAGCTGTCGAGGAGCCTCACTGAAAAAAGAAAACAGACAAAAATCTTGCTAATCACCCACAGAAGCTGCTGTTTCTCTCAGAACAATAGACGGACCACCCCAGAGTTCAGACCTCAACATCACTGAATGTGTTTGGGATTATTTGGATTGTGAAGAAGCAGAAAATACAACCAACACCAATACTGAACTTTAGAGGTGAGGAAAAATATGCCTCAACATTTCCAGAATAGAATGAAAGTGCAATAAATGCTGCGTCCACTCACTGTCCACTCTGTTAGACACTCCCACCTTGTCGGTCCACCCTGTAGATGTAAAGTCAGAGACGACAGCTCATCTGCTGCTGCACAGTTTGTAGTGGTCATCTTCTAGTCCGTTATCAGTGGTCACAGGACGCTGCTGGCTGGATATTTTTGGTTAGTGGACTGTTCTCAGTCCAGCAGTGACACTGAGGTGTTTAAAACTCCAGCAGCACTGCTGTGTCTGATCCACTCAGACCAGCACAACATACACAACACATCACCACCACATCAGTGTTATGGCAGTGCTGAGAATGATCCACCACCCAAACAGTACCTGCTCTGTGAGGGTCCATGGGCGTCCTGACCACTGAAGAACAGGGTAACAGAGTATCAGAGAAACAGATGGACTACAGTCTGTAACTGTAGAACTACAGAGTGCAGCTATACAGTAAGTGGAGCTGATAAAGTGGACAGTGAGCGCAGAAACAAGGAGGTGGTCAGAGTGTTATGCCTGATCGGTGATTGTTTTCTGCTTTTTCCTCCACTGTAAAATCAATAACTTATTGGATGTTTTGACTGGCAATTACGTAAAAGAAGAGTGGTCTTCGACATTTGCACAGTACTGTAGGACCTCATGCAGTCTCATTATAATGCTCTCTATAATGTGTCTGCAGGTGTTTTACCGTAGTGCCCAGAATGATTCCGCAGTGGGAGCCTTCGCGCTGGCGGTGGAATCGGAGCATGTCCTCCAGAGGGAATTCAGAGCACACGTCAGCGTTCATCAGGAAGAACGCAGTCGGCCCTCCGGACAGGATTTGGTCTCGGAAATGATAAATCCCACCCCCTGTGCCTAAAGCAGCAAACTCCTGCAGGTATCTAAACATAAAGTCATCCAAAGACAGCAAGATGGAGAGGATTAACACAGAGGTTGCTTGTTTGTCTGTCTCCTCGATGCTTATCCTTTATTTTACCTAAACAGAATCCAAACGGGTCTAACAGAGTCTAAACAGAACTCATCTAAATGGAATCTTTTTACCAAGAGCGCCTGATGCAAAGCAAAGTCACAGGTCAAGCGAGTGAGACAGTGAGTCAGTGAGTCAGTACCTCACTAAGGACAAATGACTTTTTTGTTAGACACAGGTAGCACAGGTGTTCTTAATAGAATATCACAGTGTCAACGTAGTAATACTAGAGCTGTATCCACTGTATATATCATTATATTTATAATTACATATATTGAGCAATCTAGTGATTGACAGTTACTTTTTTTTTTATATTTGTCTGGCCAAACAATAAAAATGAATAATAACATACTGTAAAGAGCATTTTAAAAGAATATATATATATATATATACAGTCATGTGCAAGAGTTTCTTGCATATTTTAATACACAATTACTGTTTATTTGCTGAATTATACATACAAAAAAATAATAATAACATAAAATGTGCTCTGTGCAAAACTTACAGCACATTTTATATCTTATGTTGGACAGTACTCATGTAATTCACAATTTCTTAAAGATATTTAAAATCACAGATTACAAACACAATAATTGATATAATCACAATGCATTCAGTTTGAAGAACCCAGCCAGATGACATGCTTTGTTGTTTGTTAAAGAGAAAATAAGTTAACATTATACGTAGGAATCAAATGGAAAAGAGGCGTTTTTCTGTAAATCCTATTCAAAATGGACCTCGTATCACGAGCCCTTTGGGCTGCAAGTACAGCTCGGCTTGACCCGGCATCTTTCAAGGCGCGAGGAAGACAAGTGTCGAGAACGTTCTCCGTACTGGCACCAAAGCGCTTGAACAAACTCCCACTGGCTGTCCATACAGCAGAATCTCTGGCTGTATTCAAAAGCAGACTGAAGACACAGCACTTAAATGAGCACTGAGTTAAGTATTGATTGTAATGTATTGTACTGCATTGTAGTGTAGTGTAGTGTAGTGTTGTGTATTGTATTGTATTGTAGTGTAGTGTAGTGTAGTGTATTGTATTTTAGTGTAGTGTAGTGTATTGTAGTGTAGTGTAGTGTAGTGTATTGTATTGTATTGTAGTGTAGTGTAGTGTAGTGTATTGTAGTGTAGTGTAGTGTAGTGTAGTGTATTGTAGTGTAGTGTAGTGTAGTGTATTGTATTGTAGTGTAGTGTATTGTAGTGTAGTGTATTGTATTGTAGTGTAGTGTATTGTATTTTAGTGTAGTGTAGTGTAGTGTATTGTAGTGTAGTGTAGTGTAGTGTATTGTATTGTATTGTAGTGTAGTGTATTTTAGTGTAGTGTATTGTAGTGTAGTGTAGTGTATTGTAGTGTATTGTATTGTAGTGTAGTGTATTGTATTGTAGTGTATTGTAGTGTAGTGTAGCGTATTGTATTGTAGTGTAGTGTATTGTATTGTAGTGTATTGTAGTGTAGTGTAGTGTATTGTAGTGTAGTGTATTGTATTGTATTGTATTGTAATGTATTGCGCTGTTCTGTGTTCAACTCTGCTCATTTTCTCTCTCTGTATCTACAGTGACTCTGTTTCTGGCAGTATCTGAGCTCAGGACCGTCTTTCTCTCTAACCTGTTGCTAAGATACTTTCTCTAGACAGACAGAGCACTTCTTGTAAGTCGCTCTGAATAAGAGCGTCTGCTAAACGTTGTAAATGTAAATGCATTCAACAAAATGATGTACATTAGATTTATCATTCAACAAAAATGGCTTATTTTGGTTTCATTCATTTTTTTTGTAATTATTTGTCCTTACTTTGATTTCTGTTGGAGATGGGTCTTGCTGGTCATAATGACTGGCCTCAGCGACGTAATAAGTGTGGGGTTCATGTAACTGTCAGCACTATTTAGTGCATTTCTGTTCTTAATCTGCGGCTTTTTTGTGAATTATTTGAGTGCTGTTCGAATTTTGCCTAATCCTTTACTCTCTCTTTTGGTTTGATTAACTTTACTAGTTGTTTGAAGAAGAGAAACTGTAAGTTAAACCATATTTAAGTGGGTTCTTGTAGATATTAAATTATCTCATTTTCTGTAGAGGATAAGGAAATAGCTTTTTTTAAAGGTTTTTACATGAATGCCATTTTGAGAGCTCTTTAATGCTGCTGGTCATTAAACCAAATAAACTGCTGCATATTATTTGAAACGTTTAATTCAGATGTTTCACTTTGTAATAGGAGTACCACTGCAGTGTGAACTCTAATTTACATTAGCCATGATGTATACCGAGTTAAACACTACTTAAACACGGACATCTGACGCATCTGAACCTTGTCACAGACATTCAAGTGGCATTTTCTGCACTTTGTATTTGAGTCCTTCAGTAAATCCTAACTGAATATTACTGGAGGAGTCTGTTAGACTGTCTGCCAAGCTGTTCAGCCTAGACCTGTTACACAAAACATTTTAGTTCATATACACTTTTACTTTATATACACGCACAATCAAGAAATTTCACGTCATACATGCAATTAGTAACTACAAACAAGTGTATCCTGCTGGTGTGGGTCACTGTAAATCAGCTTTATAATGACCGTTAAACCGAGTTTATCATTCACTATTATAACTAATCACTAAGTCAATTCATCAATAATGTAAGTTGTCATCATAGATTTTTTTTAAATGAAGTAATTGATTTTATCAGGTATTTTAACAGTCCTAAAGAAAGCAGTAATGTGTATATACACACATGCAGCCTACAGGACTGTTCTGTATTCTTACCTGATTGAGATTTTAAACTCCTGCTGGGCTGAAGCTAAGAAGCGGTTAAGCTCCTCGTTGGGCTGGTAAAACCCAATCAGGATGATCTCTTTCATATCAGGAACCTGTTGGAGAAGAGCAGCTAATATTTCTAAGTCCTACACACTGTGCATTACAGCTCAGTACTGCATCATCATTTCACACAGGCAGAATGAGATGAAGGCAAAAGGCAGTTCGTCCAGAAGGCCTAGTCTTCCTCAGCTTTCTTTCCTCACCTTAGCACAGGCTTCTATGTGATGTTGGACCATGGGGACACCAGCCACAGGGAACAGAGGTTTGGGCACCTCGAAAGACAAGGGGCGGAACCGAGTTCCTGAAAAACATATTCTAAACAATTTCATCACTCGTTCATTTAGACACTGAAAAGCAAGAGGACAAGCAGCCAGGAATCTAAATGTAATCGGTGTAGGTGGATTAAGGTATTACATCAAGGCGTTTAGGACTCTGTGTTATACGTTATTATGGGACAGCGTGTTAAAGGGTCCATATCTTACCAATTTCTCATCATTTATTTTTCCCTTCAGGTCCATTTACACAATTTCTGTAGGCTTATGCATCAAAAACAGTCCAGATTCATTTTTACTGAACCATTTTCCAACCTCTGTTCATCCATTAATAATAATACGATTCAATAATGCTGATATTTTGAGAAAATAGTGCCCTTTTAAAGGGGTTATTACATGATAACCTAAGGAACTTAAGGCTACAGTGACCAAAATCTCAGAAAACGATGAATAACAGGTGCAGCCGCTCTCGTATTCCTGTCAGACTGATTGCCAAATAAAATGGCAATACTTGCGTTGTTGACATGGTGACACCTGGTACTTATCACCACCACAGTAAAGTATCTCTACCACGAACTTCACTTCAAACCACACGGAAGGACTCGGTTTTAGCGATTCAAAGATGAACGATTAATCGGTTTTAACGAGCAACAATTAATCGGTCTTAACGATTAATCGGTCTAGGCGATTAATCGGTCTTAACGATTCAATAATGCTGATATTTTGAGAAAATAGTGCCCTTTTAAAGGGGTTATTACATGATAACCTACGGAACTTAAGGCTACAGTGACCAAAATCTCAGAAAAACGATGAATAACAGGTGCAGCCGCTGTCGGACTGAGTCCGGTTTACTGAGAAGCACCTTCTCTTTACACTGACCATCCATTAAGGCTACTGCTACTGTACCATCTGGACAAAAACGTAAGTTAGGCGGTGTAAATGTGACTTTCATACACGACTGACTGACCGTGTCGTCAGAGCCGTTCATTCACAGCGTCTTCAGTGCCACGTCATCTCGAAGCGGTCAGTTGTTATTAAGTTCAGACGCGTCATTATGGTGCCGTCACTATTTCAGAGATATCTCGGGTGTAAAACACACACACAGTCACTCACAAACCAGCCCACCTTTCTGAGGACCCCCAATGAGGACGACCGCTTTCAACATCTTCAGACTAGTTAGAGTCGGAATCGCAGGAGAGCTCGAACAGCGACACGCGTCTGTCTTCTGCCACCTCCAGCAGGACAGCCTGTACTCCGGGTACGCGCTAAATGGTGCGCACTGCTTAAAAATCTTGTTTAAGTTAAAAACGTAGCTTTTATAAACGCCACGTCCGGACTCAGCGATACTGCCACAGTCCAGTAAGGCGGAAGTTTGCTTACTACAGTGTCTCCCATTCAGAGCAGCGGCTGCGTCCCAAATGCCTCCCTGTTGGACTCTAGTGCGCTGTTCAGACGCCGAAGCGTTGATTTGGTCGCGCGTCAAGTGCACTATGTAGGGAGCAGGGAGGCGTTTGGGACAGAGGCGGTAGCTCCTGTAAGGACGCCCACAGAGACTTTTGTGCAAGTCACCGCCCTCTGCTGGAATCTGGAAACGAGGTTTTTTGCATTTTAAATTCTGTATAAAAAAACAGGTAATTATGGGGTAAATCAATGTACAGCTCCAATCACATTTTGGAGAAATTTAACACAAATATTAATTAAAATTCTTACTTTGTTACGCACCCATTACTTTGTTACGCACCCATCACTTTTTACGCACTCATTACTTTGTAACGCACCCATCACTTTGTTACACACCCATTACTTTGTTACGCACTCATCACTTTGTTACACACCCATTACTTTGTTACGCACTCATTACTTTGTTACGCACCCATCAGTTTGTTACACACCCATCACTTTGTTACACACCCATCAGTTTGTAACACACCCATCACTTTGTTACGCACCCATCACTTTGTTACGCACCCATCAGTTTGTTACACACCCATCACTTTGTTACACACCCATTACTTTGTTACGCACTCATTACTTTGTTACGCACCCATCAGTTTGTTACACACCCATCACTTTGTTACACACCCATCAGTTTGTTACGCACCCATCACTTTGTTACGCACCCATCAGTTTGTTACACACCCATCACTTTGTTACACACCCATCACTTTGTTACGCACCCATCACTTTGTAACACACCCATCACTTTGTTACGCACCCATCACTTTGTTACACACCCATCACTTTAACTGCCCCATAAGCTCAGTCTAACTCCACTACTGTTTATAATTGCGCTATTTATACCCACAGACCTTAATCTGTATGTGCCTCATGTCACTTTAGTGTTTACATTTACCTTTACAGCATTTAGCAGACGCTCTTATCCAGAGCGACTTACAAGAAGTGCTTTGTCAATCTAGAGAAAGTATCTTTGCTGGTTACCAATAGCTTAGAGAAAAAGACGGTCCTGAGCTCAGATACTGCTACAAACACGTCACTGCAGACACCAAGAGAAAAAGAACCAGAGTTGAACGCAGAACTCTGCCATTCAATGCAATACAATAACAATAAGATACAATACAATAAATAAAATAAGTGCAGCTTATAGTATATGTTTATTTCAGGACCTTCTTATATTTACATTAATTTTTTATTATTCTATTTTTCTACCATTAATGTTTATTTTATTTATTTATTTTTTTACGATTAGTGTTTAGTGTTTTTTAGTGTCCATTTAAATTCACACTTTTCCTGTTTAATGTCTATTTAATGTTATTGTTACACCACGAGGGTCTGAGAGTAACACACTTTCAGCACACTGCATGTCCTGTACGTACTGTAGTATTGACAATAAAGCTGACTTGACTTGATGAAGATGCACCAACAAAATCTCTGCGGCCTAAACGTTGTAGCCGCACACCAGGTCAGCCGCTGACTTAGCTGGGAATTAAACAGTCTGCTATGCTTTCTAGTTAAACCGAAGACAATAATAACAACACAGAGCTTCACCTTAATGAAACCCTATTAATGCATAACTCATGTAGCTGCGGTAAAACGAAGCTGCACATTGATTCCACAAGATGGCAGACCTCACCTTACAGTTAGTGTTGCTATGTTTTTATGAGCATGCCTGGCAGTTTATCACAGCTTCTGATTTTTAACGAAAAAATCATAAACAAACCACTTCATTTCGAAATAGCCACATTATATAACTACATATATTTATATATATATATATATTATCCTACGGCTTAAAGCAACCACGAGCATTAGACATTAGACTAGTCCAAAACATTATAGTTCATCATTTCCCAGAGATGGAAAAAAAGCTGTATCCGGATGATCCGCAGTAGCCCTGACTCTTCTCGGCGGACTGGAGGAGTTTGATTGATCAGGACGTGCGGGTCTCAGTATGGACATATATGGTGCTGGTGTTGAAGCAGGAAGGCCCACACATGGCGTTCTGTAAACACTGTCCCCTCGCATGGCTCTCCTGAGCTAGACCCTCTCCACTCTCCAACCCGACACATACAGTTATGGAGCTCATCCTCCTCTCCGGACTCCAGACACCATGCCCTGTGAGATATACTGTAACCAGACACAGGGATGTCCCCTTTAATATCTCTCCTCCCACCTCTTTCATTTGTTTTAATGCGTTGGAGTGTCTATAAGCAGAGCCCAGCATTGATGGACTACAGTTACTTGCTGTCCTTTGATGCGGAGATGAAGTAACGTCTAGCATTTCCTTCTAATGACGTGTCCTGTTCTCTGAGAGTAGAGCTTGTTACCAGCAAAAACAGTAAGAAAACAGAAAATGTGCTTCCAGATCAGATAAATACTTTTAAATAATTTGCTAATTTTGGTACAAAACATGTCCTAATACAATAGCATATATTTCCTGCATTTTCAATTGGATCATTGAAAAGGGAGCACAAAGGAAATGCATTTTCCCACGTCTGGCCTCGCTATAGTAACGGAAAACACATCATCAGTGAATCTTGCTCATGTTTAAAATCAAACTTTTTAAATAATGAAGAGAATATGTTTAAAACAAAGAGAATATCATCAAAATCATAAAGAGAATATGAAGATATCTGGTGCTACAGTTGAAAACGGAATGGCCTAAACTCCTCAGTGTGAATATCTCCTAGGACTCAAATTCCTGAGTGGTCATCTTGCAGGTGACACAGTGAAATATCAATATTTTAGCACGACTGCAGGATTAAGATACTCAGTGGGCATTACAGCTGCGTGCCATTAAAAAAATTGCACTTAAAAGCAACTTTCATGTTAATGGTTGGTAAAAAAACCAGCATATTCACTTTCCGGGCATCATTATAAAGACCACATGTTTTTGTCTAATACTATCTAAAAATCGCTGCTATATTAAAATATATACATTTTCCTGCTCATAATATTTAATCCCTAAATTTAATAATTTAATACTTGAATAATGCTACATAACAACAAAACCTTGCTGTAAATATCCCAGATAGCCTACAGTTTTGGGCCAATTCTGGCTTTCCTACATGATTGTTGGTTGACTACCGGGCAGATGGTAGATTTGAGGGCCAGAGGTGAGAAAAGCTTTATCCAGTTTTGGCTTGTGTCTACATCTGTAGGCCAATTCTGGTGTGAATGCTGTGAACCAACAATGTAGTTGGGCCAGATTTGGGCCACATTCATTAGTTCTACTCACTTTGCAGCAAGTGAGCCAGATCTGGAAAGAGGACCCAGCCATATGCTGGGTCAGAACAACCCTAAGGATGTGGCTCACAAGTGGGCCACACAATTTTTGCAAATTGGGATATCGTAATAGTGCTGTCATAAACTGTAATGACAAACTTTGCTGGTATTATAACAGTTTAACTTTCATGACAAATGTTGTTCAGACTGATGGAGCATGTGTGGTATAAGGTTCTATATAGAATCTTTTTGAAAAGGATTCTACACAGCACCAAAAAGGTGTTATGATGAAAAATTTGACAAAACAGAAGAACCCTTTTGGTGCTATGTAGAACCATTTTCAAAACGTTCTATATGGAACCATGTAGAGCCCTTTCTCCATCAATGTGAAGAACCATTTTACAATGCAGAGAACACTTTAATCATGTAAAATCAAGTGTTCATGGTTCTATATAGAAGCACTTTCTCTACTAAAGAACCCTTGAAGAACCATCTTTTAAAAGAGTGTACTCAGCCACCATGACATCATCTGTCATGACGATTAACAGCAGTTGTAACATGACACTGATATATTACTAGTTACACAACAGTTAGTTCCGGCCACACAAGCTGATTGGTTGAGCAGTGTTCTGTCCGTGCTGTTACTTCGCCATAGCATCACGAGCATATCACTCCACTGAGATGCTGTTGCTAAGCAACGACTTTGGCAGCTGTAGGAGACGCTCAAGCTTTTTGAACGTTTTTACTTCTTACTTTGCCACAATCAGAAAACAGACACTTTTATGATCACAGACTCTGAAGATGAGACGACACTAATTTCCCAAACTGTCCGTTGGTCTTTGTGGAGCTGGAGAACGACCTGCCAGCTGAGCAACGGATGGGTGAAGTCCATTACTCTGACGTAGCACCAAGCTGCTCATTAAGGAGCTATAATTTGGAGGAAGGAACTGAACATTAAAACACATCAAAGGCCGCATTCCTGGCCAGTTTATTCATTTCTCACTGTATTTATTAACTGCTGTATTAAAGCAGTAGAACACGTGAGGAGTGTGTTATCGCGAAATAACATCACGGCCGTGATTTGGTTGCCGTAGATCATCACAGCCGTGATGTTATTTCGTGATAACACGCTCCCTCTGTGTTCTATTTCTTAAACAAAATCTGTCAAGACAGCTCATGGCAGGACGTGATATCTGCCATGAGGTGTATGGCAATGTTGTGTCAGGGTTCAAGTGTTATCCAAACACATTTGATGTTTAAATTTCATCAGATAACTTTTCACTCTCTCACTTTTGAAAAGCCCACGCTTGAACTTCAGCACTTGAAAGGCGAGATCCGCTCCTGATTGCTCAACCCACCCGTGTTTAAGAGTGTGCTTCTGTCCTCGCTGTTGACAGCTGAGCTGAAAATGAGTTTATAGGTTTGACAGAGAGGCTCACACTGCGGTGGCTGTTGTTTGTTTATTAGCCTGCGCTGTTTGCAGTGTTCCCGGGCGCCGCCAAGGCTCTGCTTCTTGTTAACACTTGAGCGAATGCAGAACTTTGTGGCACGCTGGATATGTATACAGATGTTGTCCTCCGTTTTAAAAGGAACGTGTTTGTATCTTTAGCACTGATGATCTCAGCTGAAGTAAGCAGCAGGACGAGGATCAGTTTGGTTTAGGTTTGGGGGGGGGTCATTGCAGAGTTCACTGTTTGAGGGATAGAAGGACTTGAGTATAAAATCAGTAAAGGAATAATTTGGCAAAATTCTAATCAATTAAAAAAATCCAATCAGAGGCAGTCGGTCAAGCCATGTTTGGCATCCAAATTTAGTTTCTTTAGTTTTGTACGGGAGCTACGTGGCTAATACGACCATTTGAATGTTTAAATCATATTACAAGACTTGCATGTGGTTTCTGACACTATACACTATATGGACACGCCTCCTGCTTATTGAATTCAGGTGTTTAAGCCACACTCATTGCTAACAGGTGATTGGTCACTCCAGAGAACACGTCTCCACTGCTCTAGAGTCCAGTGGCGGCGCTTTACACCACTGCATTCCACGCTTTGCATTGCGCTTGGTGATGTAAGGCTTGGATGCAGCTGCTCGGCCATGGAAACCCATTCCACGAAGCTCTCTACGCTGTTCTTGAGCTGATCTGAAGGCCACATGAAGTTTGGAGGTCTGTAGTGATTGACTCTGCAGAAAGTTGGTGACCTCTGCGCACTATGCCCCTCAGCATCCGCTGACCGCTCTGTCATTTTACGTGGCCGACCACTTCGTGGCTGAGCTGCTATCGTTCCCAATTGCTTCCACTTTGTTAGAATCCCACTGACAGTTGGCTGTGGAATATTTAGTAGTGAGGAAATTTCACGACTGGACTTGCTGCACAGGTGGCGTCCGATCACGGCACCACGCTGGAGTTCACTGAGCTCCTGAGAGCGACCCATTCTTTCACTAATGTCTGTAGAAGCAGTCTGCAGGCCTAGGGGCTCGGCTTTATACACCTGTGGCCATGGAAGTGATGGTGATGGGATGGGTGAGTGAATTCTTATATCTAATATAGTGTATCTTGCTTCCTCTGCCATCAGCATTAAACTGACTAGTACTTCTTAATCTAACAGAATACAGCCAGCAACCCAGCCCAGCATTCAAGCTAAGAATCTTTCTAGAATAAACCAGTGAATAAATGCAGCAGAACTAAAACTTGTTATTACTTTAGCTTTATTTAGCCATTATTGTACAATCATTCTAACCCACAGTTAATTACTGATTGACTGCACACATACATACTCTCAACGCCACTCGGAAAGATTAGAATGTAGATTCTCAGCCTGTCAGAAAACTCTGGGGAACATGCCAGTGAAAACAACTCTGGTACATGAGGTCTACTAAGATGGATGAGCTTGTCCAGACGAAGGGCAACAACACACCAGTTTGGCAATATTTTGTTTTCAAACCAAACAAACGTGGATTTGTCTGCATAATCGTTATAAATGAATTAAAAATCAATATTAGAAACTAGCTAGATTTGGTAAGCCATGCAATAAACTGGTGACTCATCCAAGGTTTATCCTGCTTTTTCGCCCAATGAATGCTGGGATAGGCTCCAGCACACCACAACCATTCCTCACGTCCCACCTTCCCACCCAGAAAGATAATTGTCTTTAAACATATCTCATATGATATTTGGATATTTGAACCACAATGTGTTTCCATATGGGTTTCTTCTGGGTTCTCCAGTTTCTTCCCACAGGCCAATTGGACATGCTAAATTGCCCCTAGGTGTGAGTGTGTGTGAATGTGTATGTCTGTTTGCCCTGCAATTGACCTGTCCAGGGTGTATCCTGCCTCCTTGCCAATGACCGCTGGGATAGGCTCCAGCGACCCTGAGGTGTGTGTGTGTGTTTTATTTGTACTTTTGTAAATGCTTGATTACCCCCAGCTCTGTTGAATCGAAACATCACTTATCTTTTCTGGCGAAGTGAATTAGGGTAAAAGGCCTCAACAAGCAGCGCACTATGATGCAATCAAAAGAAATTCAACAAGAGTTGAGAAGGAATGTTACTGAAAAATATTAGTGTGGGAAGAGTTACAAAGCAATTTGTACGGCTATGGGCCTCCAAAAAAACCCTAGCGAGATCCTTTATCTCCAAATGGAGAAAACTTGGCACAGAGGTAAACCTTCCCAGAAGCGGCTGGCCTATCAAAATTCCTCCAAAAGCAGAGCGACGACTCATCTAGGAAGTTACACGAGAAACAAGATGAACATCTTAGGAACTTCAGGCCTTGCTCATGCCTGTTAAGGTCATTGTCCATGATTCCACCATTAGAAAGAGACAGGCCGAAATGGGCAACTAATCAAGGGGAACGTAAGGGTGGATCTCACGTTTTCCAGAAAACATCTTGATGACTCTCAAGCCTTTTGGTGGAATATTCTGTGGACTGATGAGTTGAGAGTGGACCTTTTTTGGCCAGTGGGGCTCCAGTGTAAAACTAACACTACATTCCACAACAAGAATATCAGACCAGCAGAAAAACATGGTGGTGGTAGCATGATTGCATGTGGATGCTTTGCTGTTTCAGGCCCTGAGCTATCTGCCATATTTGGCTGAAGAATGAATTCTGCTATCTACCAGGAAATCCTGCAGGGGAATGTCTGGTCAGTCCATGATCTGAAGCTTAAGCGGAATTGGGTTATACAGCAAGACAACCATCTGAAGCATGTGTTAGTCCAAGTTTTAAAAAATCAACTCCTTAAGATGCCAGGTTTATTGCTTACGACGACTTATTAATCAGTGAGTACAGGGACTTCAGTGCAAACTAGCTGAGCTATTCTTGGGTTATAGAAGTGTGTAATAAAAAGTAGTCCTGGCCTTTTAAGGGGTTGAAAGAAACAAAGCTAGGGTTTTGGAGTGGCCTAGTCAAAGTCCTGATTTGAACCCTGTTGAGATGCTGTGGCAGCAACATAATTAATGTGGTGTTTCACTGCACGGATGGGTTAGATTGTGGAGGTGAAATTTCCCCATTGTGGGATTAATAAGGATCAATTAATAATAATAATAATATAAACTAGGAGTATAAGCTTCCATTACCTGTTAGCTGCATTAGCCTCTTAGCTCGAGTGTAAAACAAAAGAAGTAATCTTCAAACACCAAACATATCTTGGCTGGTCGAATACATTTTTTGCATGCTGTCATATTCAGTGTTTTTATTCTAATCCTGTCTCGTTTCAGGCCAAGATTATGACTTCAGTGCAGAACGTGGGCTGGGCGCCAAGTGATTGTGAAGCCCCAGAGAAGCAAAGGATCACTGAAGCATCTGAGAGAGAATTCCGAAAGGAAGAGATGGATCAGTATGGATTTATGTGCACATTAACGCTCATTTTCTCAGCACTAGTCAGATATAAATTTCCGTCAGTGATGGAAAATCAAATATGTATCTTGGTAAGGCCTCTTGGACTGAAATGAGAAGCATTCGCCGCCTCCAAAGCAAACAAACACTGAAACGCACATGCACTGGAACACACATTCATGCATAGCGCTAGTAATCGGGCCTGCAGGCTACTCTAATCAGATGTAACAGGTTAACTGGCTCCCCCCGGCCTCTTCCCTGTTCTGGAACATTCCTGTCATGCTTTGTGCAGTCAGTTGCTCTTCATTTTCCCTGCTTTTCCTCCAGCCCAGGGAGCTGCCTACGGACCGTGACAATCAGCCAGCGATGGGTTGCATCTAATGACAGCACATCTTTCAGACAGGGAGTTTAAAGCCTGTGCTGTGATGTCTGGAATGGCAGTAAATGTCACCTGTCCATTTCAGTGTCTTATGAGTATCTCCAGTTTTAAATCAGTCTAAGTGGTAGTTTAATGAGAATGTAGTTAAAAGTTGAGCCTATTTGTGTTTGGGACAAAAGCACGAATAACATGAGCCTCCAGAAAAGAATGAACTGCATCAGGGTCACAGCTAACGCACAGGGTCACAGCCAAAGTACAGTCTTTTCCAAAGCATTGCTTTATTTAGAGCACAGCATGCGTCTGTTTAAAACTATGTTACACACTGAACACCTCATAGTAATAGAACTTCTGCATGCTCAGATCTCTGGCCAAGATAGATGCACGCTGTGGAGTGGCTCTGCCTAAAAGCCTGAGGAAAATGCGCATTGTGTGACAGTGAAAAATGACACACACACCGTCTGTTTGCTCCTGATATGTCTGGATAGTGTCCCTGTGCCAAGACGCAAAGATACTCTCTAAGAATCAGAGCTGAACAGGGTAAAAGCTGCACCAAGCAGACTGTGTGGATGGTAGTGTTTCCGCACAGCTGGACATTCAATTCAGGCATTTGAATATTGTCTGGCCTTACTATGTATAAGAGATGGAGAGAGCAATAGAATAATAGAAAGCAATGAAGTTGTTAAACACATTTCCATCTATGAAGACATAAGTATTTTAAATTATTATAACATGCAGCACTGATCACCCTTCATTTCCAGTCAAAGGGGCCAGTACAGGATGCACATTTTTCAGGAGATATTTTTAAGGAGATTAAATACACAGTAATCCATTTGCATAAGAAATGGGAAAGCCTCAGGAAAACAGGTGAAATCCAGGAATTTCCAAATTTGGAGAGCAAAAATGTGTGAGTGAGTGAATGTGTATGTCTGTCTGTCTGCCCCGCGATGGACTGGTGACATGTCTAGGGTGTATCCTGCCTCCCACCCAACGGGATAGACTCCACCTCCCCCTGCCACCCAGAAGGATAAGCAGCTTAGAAGGTGTGTGTTTATAGAACGTTTCAGTAAATGAGATGTGTGAGTGTGTAAAGGTTCTATGCCAGCTAAAGATTTTTCCATGAACCATTCAGAGCTGTGCAAATGTCAGAGACCATCCTTAGTTTTTTTAATTAGCAGTTAAAGCATCTATTAAGTAGAAGTTATTAACTTTTCAGGAGACGTTTCTGAGAAGAGTAGGCAATTTTCCACTTGTACAATCCCTTTAATGTTCTGCTCAACCTTTTGGTAGAGCACATTTTGAGTTCTGATTTTGCCGTTTGGTAGACGTTTTGGTAGATTTTAAAAACTGGGGGGTCAAAAAAAAAACAACAAAAAACAACACACTCAACAGTGTAAGCCTGGAAGGATGTGTAGCCATCAAGAAGACCTGAGAGAAGAAAGAAGATTTTTTTTCCAAATCAAAGAAGCTGCTGGTGCTCTCAGAACAATGGACTGTCCGCCCCAGAGCCCAGACCTCAACATCTTTGAATGTTTACAGGATTACTTGGATTGTGAGAGTCAGAAAAGGCAACTGTAACATGTGGGAGCGGTGATGAGGTGGACGCATATGCAAAGAGAAGTGAGATTTATTAAGGCCAAATATCAGGGTCAAGAAAGTCCAGGGTCAAAGAGCCAACACGGAGAGATGGAGGGACAGACATGACAAAAAGGAACACAGACTAAACACAAAAACAGAGACTAGGAAATATAACACAAGCCAGCAGACCAAACAATACCATACAAAGACCAAACAAAGACCAACAAACCAACAGGGGAAAACACAGGGTTTAAATACAAGGAAACAATGAAGGTTAACAAGACACAGGTGGATAACACAGGTGAGAACAATCAAGGATGGAGTCAAGAAACAAGGGGGCAGGACAGGGAAGAATCAAAACAAAGAAAGCACACGGACAAAACCGAAACAAAACAAGAGCACACGGAGGACTGCAAGGAGCTAATCATGACATCAACCAACTTCTAAGACTGAACTTTGGCGGTGTAGAAATAAATATCTCTGCAGATGTCTTTGAAAAACCAAAAGCAAATCTCTCAAAAGATGAAGCTGTAACAAACAATGAGTTGACGCCCTCACAAATACTTGGGTATTGGGTATTGTATGTAGTCGCTCGAGATTTCTGTGTAATTTTCTGGCTATTATATGTTTTCTGCTCTTTTTCTGACACTAAAACATGAATATCTTGTAGTTAATGGTCAGAAGGGCAGTCTCTGACTTTGGCCCAGTACTGTATATTATGTGTTATTCCAAAGAACATGGCATGATAACTTTGAGTGCAGAATGCAATACAATACAATAGGAAAGGATGATGAAAGAATTCTGAGTGCAG